>NC_136068.1:1009249810-1009427310 GCF_964261635.1 Lissotriton helveticus
TCATGGAAGGATTAAAAAGAATAATCCCGCTCAGATTGCCACCTTCTCCTGTGTGGAACCTCAATCTTGTCCTTGCAAGACTCATGGGGCCCCCTTTCGAGCTGCTACATAAATGTGAACTGCAATTCCTAACCTGGAAAACAGCTTTCCTTGTTGCCATTACTTCTCACAGAAGAGTAAGTGAGATACAAACTTGCACTGTACAAGAACCATTTTTTCAAATACATCCTAACAAAGTGGTTCTTATATCTAATCTAAAATTTCTTCCAAAGGTTGTCACTCCTTTTCACCTAAATCCATCCGTAGAGTTACCGGTGTTTTTCCAAAACCCAAACTCTGTAGCGAAAAGGGCTTTACACACAGATGTTAAGAGGGCTCTCTTATATTATATAGATAGAACTAAATCCTTTCGAAACACATAACAACTGTATCTTTCTCTCCTCCACACAAAGGCAACCCCATCTCAAAGGGTGGTATTGCAAGGTGGATTGTAAAGTGTATACAAATATGCTATATTAAAGCTAAACGTACATTAACAGTTCCTCCTAGAGTACACTCCACTCGCAAACTAGGAGCCTCTATGGCTTTCTTAGGAAACATACCCCTAGAGGACATATGCAAGGCAGCAGCATGGTCTACACCACACACATTCACCAAACACTATTGTGTTGATGTGCAAGCCAAGCAGCAAGCTGTTGTAGGCCAAGCTGTCCTTGGAACTCTCTTTCAAACTTCTGCAACGGATACAGGTGAGCACCGCTAAGGGAGACACTGCTGCACAATCAATGCATAGTGTACAATCTGCAGCTCATATGCCTTGAACGGAAAATGCTACTTACCAGTATGCATCTGTTCTTGGCATGTAGAGCTGCAGAGTTGTACACGCCCTACCGCCTCCCCGGGACTTGTATCCGTTCCAGTTTTTCATCTTACTTAGATGCACATGCATACTTCTACTAACTCCATCATTTCCCATCATGGCGAAAAACAATCTAACGATGGAGCCGATGCCCATGCGCAGTATTGTCCAAGGGAGTAGTCACCTATCTCGTGACTACAAAGACTTCTTCCAAGAAGACAACAACCTGCAATCATCCGAGCCCAACACCAGGTGGCGATCTAATGCATAGTGTATAACTCTGCAGCTCTACATGCCAAGAACAGATGCATACTGGTAAGTAGCGTTTTCCATAATCTGCACAGAGTCCAGTGGAACCCCAAAGGTGGCAGAGGTTAACCTCTTGAATGCTATGGGGATTTTTCCCCTGTGCTGGAAACCCATGAACCCCATTATTCATGACGAGCTGGGCTCGTCATGAGCGTGCGAGGAGGCTACTGCATGACGAGCCCAGCTCGTCATGAGCGTGGAAGGGGTTAAAGTAGAAAGCACCTTACTCTCCATTTGTGGTAGTTTGGTCGAGCAGTAAGGCTCTATCAGAGGGTAGTGTTAAGCAGTTATCGTACACACTCAGGCAGCAAATGATGTCACCCACTCAAAGACTAAACTCCAGACAATTTGTTTGTATGTTAAATATTAAGTTATTTTATTTCTTAGAACCAAGCCATGCCAAGCCTTGTGCAGGTAAGTGAAATGCTTTGCAAAATCTTATGCAATGTTTTACAATTGAATGCAGGTTCAAATGCAGTTGATTGAATTACAAGTAAATGAATGTTTCGAAATTATTTTTGCTAATAAGTGTGATATGCTTAGATATCACACTGATACATGTGGGGGAGGGGGGTCCTCCAGAAAGAGGCTGCAGGCTTTGCTTGGTGATTAGAGGCAGGTCAGAGATAACCAGATCTCTGTTCGGGATTGCTGGGGAGACCTCCTCGGGGTGTTAAGCCACTCGGCTTTGGTTGGGGCCCAGAGTCTGTTGGTGAGCAAATCTGGTGCTCATGGGAGACAGTCTTTGGCTTGGAAGGCAGGGCAGGTCCTTCGGGTTCTTGAGGCTGCTGGCTGCAGGACACACCAGGATTTCGCTGGAGCAGGTTCGAGGTGCGGACAAGCCAATAGGGGGCGTCATTCTTAGGTCAGCACGGCTTCTTCGGTCCTTCTCTTCTTGTCGATTCTTGTCTGAGGAGGCAAGATTCAGGGTTGCCCCTAAATTCTAAATTTAGGGGCATTATAGGTAAGTAAGGGTTGGGACCAATGGGTCCCTCTCTTGGGGTGGGTACACCCCCTATTATGCCACCCTCCAGTGGGAGGGGGGCATATGCCTCTGGTTGGCTGGGTCCCCCATCTGCAAGATGGCGGGGACTGAGTTGCGCTTCGCCTTCCCTACCGGTGGGGTTGGCAAAAGTGGGCACACCTCCATACCTCACTTGATTTTCCCGCCGATTCTCGCGCCCAAAGTGTGGGTCAGAACCGGTTGGAACCAGTTGCTGGAAGCAGCCACGGGCTGGAGCAACTCAGAAAGTTGGCAAGCCTTTGAAGCTTCCCCATAGTGGACCCTGCCCATTCTGGGGGAGGAGGTTTGGCAACTCGTCCCAGGATGTGCATTGTTTCAGACCCCAGAGAGCAGCAGGCTCTCGACCCAGGGGTCCAGAAACATGTCTGGTGGTGGCAGGTGGCGAGCAGCCACTCAGCCAAGGCACTAGTGTTCTGTCGTTATTCAGGGGGCATCTCTAAAATGCCATTGGAGTGCATTATTCATTAAAGCCCAACTGGCATCGGTGTGGGTTTAATGTGCTGAGAAGTTTGATACCAAACTTCAGTTTTCAGTAAAGCCATTATGGTGCTGCAGAGTTCGTAATGACAAACTTCCAGCACCATACACTCTTAATGGCAGTACTGCACTTACAATGTCTAAGTATTGGTTTAGACATTTTGGGGGTGGTTGCCTATGCCTGAGCAGTGAGTTGTAGGCATGGGTCACAGGGATGTGTGCCATTTTGACTCTTCATTTCTGCACCAAAACACGCAGCCTGTAAAGGCAGTATGTGTGTAAAGGTAGAGGGCCTCTAAGGGTGGCACAATAAGTGCTGCAGCCATTAGTGCCCTTCCCTGGCCACAGTGTTCTTGGTACGTGTGATACCGTTTAGAAGGGACTGACAGGTGGCCAAAGAGTACCAAATGGGTTTTGTTTGAATGCAGTTTAAACAAAGAACATAGGCCCTGGGTACCTGTTTGGCAGGAACCCAGGGCACACTCATTCAAAGTACATCAGCATTTTGACAAAAAGTGGGGGCAACCATTCAAAAAGAGGGCACTTTCTTACAGACTACTCCACGCCTCCCCCCGTTTCCGGGAGCCCGAGCGTCTCCTGCCCAAATCCTCAAGTTCTATGAGGCCCTCTGCCTAGTCTTTGGGGAGCCCTACTCCTTCGAGCCACGTGAAGCCAGTCACAGGCCCTGGGCCTTCGATGCCGGGGTACCCCGTGGATACAGGCCTGGATCGGGATTGATGCCGGTCTATCTCACTCAACCTTCCTCTGCACCAATCCTTGCAACACCGTACCCACCATCAACCCCCGAGATGGACCCGGAGATAGACAGATGTCTGTTGACAGATCCAACGCCGGAGGGTACTTTTCCTCCCCTGTTCATCCCTGGTGTTCCCTACCACCCAGAAGGTTGTGATGAGGACTGAAAGGGGTCGCTGGACCCTTTTACAGACCAGCTGGAAGAACTGGACTGGAAACAGGACCTGGGTGACGCTAGTGGTCTGGACACTTCCCCAGACCTTGGCGTGCTTTCTCCCTCTACCGTAGCTACCGATGAGGGAGAGTCCTATGCTTTGGTGGTGCGAAGGGCGGCTGAGGTCTTGGGCCTTGAGCTCCCTTCAGTATCAGTCAGGACTAACCTCTTAACAGAGGTGCATCAGCCTGCGGCACGCTCGCTCCTCTGAATCCCCTCTGCCCTTTAACGAAGCCCTCACTGACGTCCTTCTGGGCACCTGTTCCAAGCCCAGCATAGGGGCTCCTGTGGAAAGGGCGATTGCCAGCCGCCATCGCCCGGCCGACACAGTTTTCCTCACCCAACACCCTTCCCTAGAGAGCTTGGTGGTTCAAGCCTCCTCTCCAGAGGGCGCATTCCCTTCTGCTCCTCCAGATAAGGAATTCAAGTAGCTGGATCACCTTGGGAAGCATATGATCTCTTCCTCCAGGTGGGCAACCCGGTCCGTGAATACCGCATGCCTGTTAGGCCGATACTCCCACATCATCTGGGATACGCTTGCGCAGTTGCTGCCTCAGTGCCAGGAGGAAGCAGGCCTTTCTCTCCCAGGCAGTGGCGCATGGGAGATACGCATCCAAACTCACAATTTGATATAGTCTGGATACCACTGACTCTCTAGGCAGAACGATTGCCATGTCAGTAGCCCTTAGGAGCTACGCCTGGTGAGGACATCTAGCTTGTTGGTGAATGTCCAGCCAACTTTGCTGGACATGCCCTTTGATGGCTGCCGTCTTTTTGATTCTAGGGCTACGGACAGGTCTTTGGGCGTCGCTGCCCCTTCCTGATACTACAGTCTGCTTTTTGTGGCTACGGAAGGGGCGCCCAGCCTCTGCGTGGCCACGGACGTGGGACCCAGAATGGGAGCCAATAGGTGGGCCAGTCAACACTCCCTCCCCATCTCCTCTCTACCCCCCATCCCCTGGCAGCCACCTCCAAACCTTCCTAGAGCTACGTTTCAGACCCATCAACCGCCAGTGGCAATCCATCACGTTGGACAGGTGGGTTTTGCAAACGGTCCGAAGGGGCTACCCCCTCCCCTTCAAGACTACCCTTCGCTCCATTACATCGTCTTTTGACATTTGGCGCTTCTCTGCCAGGAAATCTCCGCTCTCTTGGCCAAGGGAGCTATCGAGAGGGTCCCTGTGCCAGAAGTAGGTCATGGTTGCCATTTCCGCTACTTGCTAGTGCCCAAGAAGAACAAAGGCCTGTGTCCTATTCTAAATCTCGGGGCCCTCAACCGCTTCCTCCAGAAGGAGTTAAAAATGCTCATGTTGGCTCGAGCCTCTCTGCCCTCGACCCTGCATGGTGGCGCTGGACTTGCAGGATGCTTATTTCCATATTCCTGTCCTGCCAGCCCACAGATGCTAGCTACGGTTCATTGTAGGCCACGAGCATTTTCGGTTCACCGTGCTCCACTTTGGCTTGACCAGTGCCCTACGGGTGTTTACATAAGTGATGGCGGTGGTCGCAGCATATTTGTGCAGATCAAGGGTTCCAGTCTTCCCTGATCTCGACGACGGGCTGTTGAAGGCGGGCTCGCCCCCTCATGCATTCGCTGGAGCTCACTCCCTTTCAGACGCTCCCTTCCATCAGAGCTGTTCTGGACCTAGTACAGTTCCTGGGCTATCCTCCCGAGCAGCGAGTATGGGGTATTCAGGCTACCATACCAATGTTTCAGCCTCTATCCCTGATTTTGTTGAGAATGACCCTGAGGCTGAAGGGCCTCATGGCCTCTTGCATCCTGCTGGGGGAGCATGCCAAATGGCATATGCAGGTTCTGCAGTGGGACCTGGAGTTCCAGTGTGCGCAGCATGAGGGGAATATTTCCAACATCGTCCAGATCTCAGAGGGAACTGCACAAAAACTGCAGTGGTGGTAAACAAACCCAGCTTGGGTTGGAGGCAGATCCCTTCCCCAACAAGACCTAACTGTGGTGACAGATGCGTCTCTCCTGGGTTGGAGGCTGCCATCCGGGAGAGGTGGAGATCAGAGGAATCTGGTCTCTGGCAGAGTCCTGGCTCCATATCAACCTATTGGAGCTCCAGGCGATCCACCTAGCACTGAAACCATTCCTTCCCTCTCTCAAAGGGAAAGTGGTGCAGGTGTTAACAGACAACACAATCGCCATGTGGTACTGCAACAAACGAGGCTGTGTGGGGTCATGGACCCTATGTCAAGAGGCACTTCGCCTATGGACATGGCTGGAATATCAGGGCATGACCCTAGTGGTTCAACACCTGGCAAGTTCTCTGAGCAGCTATCTTGCAGCTATCTCTGCTTTCCTTCTGTTGCCAGATCAGCCCTCTTTATTCAAGTCCCCTATTGTTAATAGATTCTTTAAGGGCATTACTCTTCTCTTTCCTCCATCTCCTTTCATAATGCCCCAGTGGGACTTGAATCTTGTTCTAACCTATCTTTTGGACTCCCTTTGAGCCCCTTCACAACTGTCTTCTCGGGATCCTCACTCTGAAAACTGCCTTTCTTGTTGCCATCACCTTTGCTCGCAGGCTGAGTGAGCTTCTGGCTCTATCTTCAAAGCCCCCTTTCTTCTCTGTGCATCCGGACAAAGTGGTGCTTAGGACTAGGCCCTTGTTCCTTCCTAAAGTGGTTACACAATTTCACATAGGACAACCAATCACTTTTCCCACCTCTGCAACCTTCCAAGGAGGAGGATAGACTCTACCTTCTGGACCCTAAATGTGCGCTGTCCTTCTGCCTTGACAGCCCAAAAACATTCCGGGTGGATGATCAACTCCTCGTTGGCTATGTAGGTGCCAAGAAAGGTTGGGCTTTTTAAAAGCGTACCATCTGTCGATGGGTTGTTGTGAGCTAGTGCCCTCTTTCTTGCATGGTATGCCACCACTTTTTGCTGAATTGCTGATGTTTTTTGAGTGTGCCCTGGGCTCCTGCTAATCAGGTACCCTGGGCCTATATTCCTTCCCTAAAACGGCAAAAAAGCTTAAACCCAATTGACATCTCTGGCCACATGTCTGCCCCTGGTGAATGGTACAATCGGTACCCAGGGCACTGTGACCAGAGAAAGCCTGTAAGGGCTGCATCGGCCAGGGCAGCTGACTCCAGGGCTCACGGTTCGATCCCCGGCTCCGGCCGCAGCTCAGCACCATGTGACTCTGGCCAGTAGCTCACTTAATTTCCACAACAGCCCCCAGTACCTTGATACCCGTAAGGGTGAGTGGTTTGCGCTTTACAAATACGAATTTACAGCACTTATTGTGCCACCCTTAGAGGCCCTGTACCCTGACACACACACACACTGCCTCTGCAGGCTGCACGTCTTGGTGCAGAACAAAGTGAAGTTGACAAGGCACACATCCCGGTTTGCCATGCCAACAAACCACTGCCCTGGCATACCTCAGTCACCCCTCTAGCTGGGTGCCCTATGCCAGTGGTGAGGGTAGAGGTGCATGAGACCTGTACCCCTACAGTGCCCAAGTCCATTGCTGGGCCCTGTAAGTGCAGTGCTGCCATTAAGAGCGTATGGTGCTGGGAGTTTGTCATTACAAACTCCACAGCACCATAATGGCTACACTGAAGACTGGAAAGTTTGGTATCAAACTTCTCAGCACATTAAACCCACACTGATGCTAGTGTGGGATTTAATGTAAAAATGCGCAACAGAGGGCATCTTAGAGATGCCCCCTGAAAATTGACCAAACTCTAGTGACCTGAATGAGTGGCTGCCTAGACTGCCAGCACCAGACATCTTTCTGCAACCCCTGGATCGAGAGCTTGCTGCTCTCTGGGGCCTGAAACAATGCACATTCTGGGACGAGGTGCCAAGCCCCCTCCCCCAGGATGGGCAGGGTTCACAAAGGAAAGACTTCAAGGGCATGCCGCCTTTGTGAGCCTCTCCAGACCATTTGCTGCTTTCAACATCTGGTACCCAATGGTTCTACCCCCCACTTTGGGCCGTAGTACTGGCAGGAAAAACAAGTGAGGAATAGAGGTGTGCCCACCTCTGCCAACTCCACCCTTCAGGTGGGAGAGGTGAGGTGAAGCAAAACCTCGAGTCCCCGCCATCTTGAGGATGGGGGGACACACCCAACCAGGGTCAGGCTCCTGCCCCCTCCCACTGGACAGTGGCAGAATAGGGGGTGTAACCACCCCAGGGAGGGGACCCATTGGTCCCTGCCCTTTACCTACCTGTAATTCCCTAAATTAAGTATTATGGGGCACCCTGAACCTTCCTTCCTCAGATCCAGCAACCACAAGAAAAGAGAATGACAATAAGCTGTGCAGACCTAACAAGAGGACGACGCCCACTGACTTGGCCCCAGTCCTACAGGCCTGTCTCCCCTCGAACCTGTTCCTTCGAAACTCTGGCGTTTCCAGCAGCCAGCAACCTCACAAACACCGGAGGACCTGCATGCCTTACTTGCAAGACTGTTTCTCCCGTGAACACCGGACTTGTTGAAACTGCAACTTCTGGTGCCAGACAGGAACTGTGAATCCAGCCACTCTGCACCCGCCGAACCCGGCCTGAGCTCGAGTGGAAAAAATACCATGAAGGGGTCCCCCGGCGATCCTAACCTGAGATCCGGTGACCCCTGACCTGCCTCCAGAGGACGCCTGCAGCCTCAATCCAGATGAGACACCCCCCTACCGCGACCAGAGGGGGTAAGAAAATCCGACCTTCTAAGGCATCCCCCGCACCCGATGCCCCATGGCCTTGTGTGCCCAATCAAGCAGTGCCTAACCAACCCTCAACACCCCAACTTAGCTCTCCAAGTGATGGTCACTCCTGGAAGATCCTCATCCCTGAGCAGCAGTGTTTCTTTGTCCCAGAGAATCTCTATTGAAATCAACAGGGCACCCAACCTCAAAACAGCACCCTACACCCGGCTGCCCTAGTGCTGCTGAGGGTGCACCTTTGGTGCTACTTTGGTCCCCAACTTGCCCTGAGCTAAACCCTAGGAGCTTCTCTCCCACAGCCCCGTGGCCTGCTTGCCAGCAGCCACCAACCGGAGCCCCCCTATCCTCTATAGGATAACATTGGGCCTCAACCCTATGCACCCGTCCGCCCTAGTGCCGCTGAGGGTGCAACAACAGTGCATCTCTGACCCTGGGGAACCCCTGAGTCCAACCCCAGAACCTTAACTCCCACAGTAGTTTACTTACCTGCAAACCGATGACCTGTTTTTCTTCATAGAATAACATTGACAATTTTTCTTCAGAAAAACGACTGTGTGGAGTTTTGAAAGCTCGAAATATTCCTTAAAAATCCTAACAATAACCTAAACACATTTTCTCAACTGTTTTCAGGAAATGTCCCAGTGCAGAATCTAGGTATCCAGCACGAAGTTGGATAAAGTAAAAGTAACTTACCTGCATTTTGTTGACAAAGCCTATTCATTTCAATGCACAGCTCCAAAAAGTTTCTAAGTGTGGAGTTTTGAAATCGGAAATATTCTGTAAAAATCGCACGAATAACAAAAACGCATTTACTTACCTGTTTACAGAAAATGTCCCAGTGCTGAATCTAGGCATCCAGCACTTAGTTTGAAAAAGTAACGTAAAAGTAACGTAAAAGTAACTTAGCTGTAATTCGCTGAAAAAGCCTATTCATTCCAATGTACTGTATTTGCTAAATGTTGCATTCTACTGCTCCCCTGTAAATCAAAGTACAATTCCTATTGCATTTTCAAACAGTTCTATAACCAGTAACTTATTTCTGAAACTTATTAAATGCTTACCTGTTCCAGGCTTGCTTGGTTCTAAAAATAAACAGTATATTTTTTATACAAACACAATTGGCCTAGAGTTCAGTTCGAATGTGTGTGAATTATTTTGCTGACTGAGTACATCAAATGCTTAACACTGTCCTCTGATACTGCCTTACTGCTCGACCAAGCTACCACTTTAGAGGATAAGGTTCTATCTAACTTTAACCTCTGCCTACCTCCGGAGACCCTTGGACTCTATACACACTGTACCTCACTTTGGTGCAGTGTATATATAGAGCCAGTGTCTTACAGTTGTCCTTTGTATTAGTCTGTTATGCTTTAGCGAAAAAGGAACCTCCAGTGGGGCTGCGTGCTCATTCCACTTGGGCTACGGCAGCAATCACTGCATTGGCACGTGGAGTCCCACTTTTTGACATCTGCCAGGCAGCTGTGCAAAGATGCCGGGGGGAATCTTTGCACACCTTCACAACCACCACACGTCTACCACAGGGCCACTGCCACCATCGCACCTGAACTAGGACGGACCATCAACGCCTCCTTCGAATCGGGCATTTTCCCAGACGACTGGAAGTGGGCTGAGATCAAGCCACTCATGAAACCCACTGCTGACCCAACGGACCTGAAAAACTACCGGCCCATCTCCCTCCTCCTCTTCGCGGCCAAAGTCACAGAGACTGGTAAACGCTCAACTGACCACCTTCATCGAAGAGAACTCCTTCCTAGACTCATCCCAGTCCGCATTTCGCAGCAACCACAGCACGGAGACTCCACTCCTCGCCGCCACTGCTGACATCCGCATGCTACTCGACTAGGGCCACACGGCGGCCCTCATCCTACTAGACCTCTCCGCAGCCTTCAACACCGTCTCACATCGCACTCTCGCAGCCAGACTTCACGACGCCGGGATACGAGGAACCGCCCTCATGTGGATCTGATCGTTTCTCTCCGGTAGAACCCAGAGGATCAGACTCTCCCCCTTCCGCTCCGAACCCACAAAGATCAACTGCGGAGTACCCCAAGGATCTTCACTCAGCCCCACGCCCTTCAACATCTACATAGCCTCCCTTGCCACCATCGGAAGACAGCATGGACTCTGCATTGTATCTAACGCCGACAACACCCAGTTCATCCTCTACCTCACAAAGAACCCCAAAGACACCAGACTTTTGTTTCCAGGAAGGGATGAAGGACGTTGCAACATGGATGAAAGACCGCTGCCTGAAGCTCAACTCTGAGAAGACTGAGGTCCTCCTCCTCAGACCATCCAACTCCGCCTGGAACAACACCTGGTGGCCCTCCGCTCTCGGGAGTCCACCCACCCCTACAGACCACGCACGGACCTCTGCATCATCCTTGACTCCGTCCGCATGACACGCCAGATCAACTCCATCACCTCCACCAGTTTCAACTGCCTTCACATCCTCCGCAAGACCTTCGAATGGATACCCCCCGAATGGCGAAAAACCGTCACCCACGCACTCATAACCAGCAGACTGGACTATGGCAGCGCCTTCTACACTGGAATCAACAGAACTCTCCTACACAAGCTCTAAACCATCCAGGACACCACAGCCAGACTCGTCCTCCGTACCCCACAGCACGAACACATGACCCAACACCTACGAGACCTCAACTGGCTCCCCGTCGAGAAGCGAGTAACCTTTAAACTGCTCACCCACGCCTACAAATCCCTTCCCAACATCGGACCCAAATACTTCAACGAGAGAGTCTTCTTCCACGTACCCAAAAGGAACCTCAGCTCCGCCGACCTCGCCCTGGCATAGACCCCCGCATCCGCAGAACCAGAGCAGGCGGAAGAGCCTTCTACGTTGCAGTCAAAGCTTGGAACAAGCTCCCAATCAACATCAGATGCTACCCCACCGTTCACACATTCAGGAAGAAGGTCAAGACCTGGATCTTTGACTGAACCGGAGCTGCACTACCATCCCCCAGCGCCTTGGGACCCTCAAGAGTGAGTAGCGCGCTTTATAAAACCCCTGATTGATTGATTGGGTCACCAGACATTACTGCCTGAACAGCTTAGTCCGGAGGGACAGCTATTTTGCCCGATCGGTCTTCCAGGACTTTCTGGTGTGAGCTTAGTTCACAGACCCACCACCAGAGAAGGTATTGCTGGAGTGTCTATTCTAAGGTAAGGACTCTACAACTGTCTCTTTCAAATGGACAAGTTACTTAACCTTCAATAACTATGCATCTGTAAGAGTCATAGGTTAGATGTAGATTTCTTCCCGCCCCACCCATCCTCCCTGCTCTGCAAACTGACTTCTAGAGATAGGGACTCACTTACAGGACCCTAGTTGTGGCTCACCAGTGGTCAGTGTCTTTCATGGCTCTGCGCTTCCTGCGTGGAAAGTCGTGTCAGAACTGATGTCCGCTCGCAGGGGTGGTGTCTAGTAGGCACTGTGACGTCATACCGGCGACCACAACACCGACAACTCATGCGTAGTAAACCGACGAGCAGGGGTACTGCCAAGAAAAATTCTCCGGATCCAGTCTGACGCCTGGGGATAATCTACAACTAACCCATGTGTCTTACAGATATATTGTTACCAAAGGTAAGTAACTTGATCTTCAAGGGTGGTTTGGTGAACGATGGAACATTTTTGGGCTGTGTGCACATGTGCAGCCATTGGTATCCCTCAGCCTCCCACCTTGACCCTGAAAATCTCAACACCAGTGTGTGTGGGAGGTATTCTTCGGAAGCAACAGCAGCAGCAACAAAATCTGTTGTATAAATCATACAGAGGCAGACGGAGCTTGTCCTCAGACGTCAAGTCTCCTCCTCCTCCTCCTCCTCCTCCTCCTCCTCCTCTTTCTCTACCCATCCCCCTCCTGCTACAGGAAAGCAGCCCTAGATCCACCATTCCGGATCATGCGGGTCCTGTAGGGGGTCGGCTTACCTATTTTCTACGGGATTGGGAATCGGTCACGTCGGACCTTTGGGT
Source organism: Lissotriton helveticus (assembly GCF_964261635.1). NCBI lineage: Eukaryota > Metazoa > Chordata > Amphibia > Caudata > Salamandridae > Lissotriton > Lissotriton helveticus. The sequence continues at coordinate 1,009,262,160 of NC_136068.1, forward strand.
TCTCAATCTCGTGGAGGAGGATTTTGCTCAGAGGACCACCTGCTTGATCTGCAGGAGGAAGTCCTGGCATTGTTGAGAAAGGGTGCGATAGAGGTGGTTCCGGAGCAGGAAAGGGGTCCCAGTATTTCCTGATCCCCAAGAAGGATGGCAGACTTCGTCCAATCCTGGATCTCAGGATCTTGAACCTTTACCTGAAGCAGGAGAAGTTCAAGATGCTCACCCTTGCGCAGGTTCTTCAAGCGCTGCTGGAAGAAGACTGGATGGTGTTGATCGACTTGCAGGATGCATATTTCCACATCCCAATCCTGAAGTCGCACAGGAAGTATCTCCGTTTTACGGTGGGATCGCAGCATTACCAGTTTGCGGTCCTTCCGTTTGGTCTTACTACTGCGCCTCGAGTCTTCACCAAGGTGATGGCTGTAGGAGAGTAGGGTCTGCAATCCTATGATCACCCAGATTTTTGCTTTTTGCTTCACTGGTTTACGACTTTCCCTGGCTATGGGCCTGCTAATCAGACCCACAGCCTAGCTGTTCTCTCTACTCCAAATTGTACCCAGGTACTGAATTGGCACTGGGCCCTCTCTTGTGTCCCTGTAACCAGGGCAGAGGTGTACCCCGAAGTCTCCCAGGGGCTGCAGCATGTATTATGCCACCCCTGAGTTGACTGACTAAATCAGACACAACTGGCTGCTTGACAGCTGGGGCAAGGTGGTGTAATCACCCTTTGCTTTAAATATAGTATTCCTATATCTAAACCTAAAATGGACACATATATTCCTATCAGTCACTCCTATAGCAGGCCTTAACAATCCTGAAGGCAGAGTGCGTGGAATAATGTGAAATGGTGCTCTGGCATGAGCTGAGCCCGTTTGCAGCTTGCGGAACCAAGTCCTAATAGCTGTTCCATGATAACGCTATACCATATACTCTTAAGTGCATTATGTACCTCGCGGTCATATGCTAACTTTGGTATAACATTATCAAAACATGTCGAGTAAGGTGTCATACGAATTGGAATACGAACCCCTCGCCAATTCTGGCGACGGGGTTAGCATTCCACCCTTCTAGAGGGACACGACATGTTGGTAACCTGTAACCCCGGTTAAAGTCAGACATAGCCTCAGCTCCACAAGATGGATGCTGCCACCGAGACACAAGTCTGCCCTCCTGCTGCTGGGAGTCCTCCCAGCACAGGAGGCAAGGACAAAGGGTTTCCTGCCAGGGGCGGTGCCAGCACCGTCCCAGACAGGATTTTGTGTATCCTAGGTAGGCAGGGCTTTAGAGGAAGGTGACTGCAAGTGGCACCCCGGTGCTCACTGTGCATAGGCCGGCTTGAACCAGTTCCAGGGGCACTCCAGCCCCTGATCTGGGGAAAGCCCGCCAAAGGAGAGGGGTGTAACCACCCCCCTCCTAGTCCCACCCATAGGGCAGGACTTAGTCGCGTGCCAGCCCCCTTTTGCAGGATAAAGGTAGGAGCAGGCCCCCTTCCAAATTAGATCAATCTTTGAATCCTGAACCGACTTTCTACGAGAGGAACTCAAGACTCTTCCTAAGATTTCTCCCTTGTGACTAAGGAGTAGTCACCCTGCAGCAGCAGGCACCAACCAAGCATCGCGGTCTGCTGTAAGTCTCTCCTCCGGATCAAGACTGCCCAGCTCGACGAGAACCGGCTTCCCTGGCCCCTCTGACCTCAACCTACATCTTCAGCCCAGCTGAGACCCGTGGGTGCGACGAGACCTCGAGGGACCGGCCATCATCAAGACTGCACGACGCTTGTCCAGCACGACCACCGAGTGACCCTCGACTGAGTGCTTTGGGGTAAGAGAAGCCCCGACCCTGAGCAGCTCCAGCACCGAAGTTCAGCCCCCCTGCATCCACGAGATCTGCGTGGGGCCCTTCTGCTCTTTGCTGCTCACCGCGTTGTCCAGGTCACTTGCCCGTTGGCTAGTGGCCCTCTTGCGACGCTTCACGACGACAAACACCGCTGGTCTGGTTGCTCCAGACTAGCCCTTGCTCCCCTCCAAAAAAGGAGCACCCTGGACCCTCCTGGTCCACTCCAGACTCCATTTTAAGTCCACCGCGTGGGCTTGCATTTGCCAAGACTTGTTGCCCCAATCCTGGGTCCAGCGACGTCGACAGCAGAGACCTTCGTGGGACAGCTCGCACCTCCATCCTGGTCGCCGACAACGCCTCCTGGTCCGAGAGACTGCAGAGCCCAGCAGCGCCCACTCACCTGGTCGAGGTGACTTCGTCCGGTGCCATCCTGGTGCCCACCTAAATCACTGGCTAGTGATCCAGAACTTGGTCCCCTCTGCTTACAGGTCTTCTTCTTCCCTGATCCAGGCTTGGATCACCACGAACTTCTTCACTGGCCGCCTGCCAGCAACTTCTTTCTTCAGGCTCCTGGTTCGTCAACGAGGGTTTCCGACGCCACTTGAACCCTATGCAGCCGCAGCCCCTGGGCTAGGTAAACTGAGTACTCTGGTGCTCCAGCATAGTCCAACACTCTAAGTGTTCGGATCCACTCTTGTTTTCAACCCACCTAGTCGGGTTCGCCCGAGAACAGTAACTTTGTCTTTACTAGCCTCCATAGACTTTTTTCCGCCTTACGCGTGAGAGTTCCCACTCTGCACATGACGTCCCTAGGCCTCCTGCTTGCAATCTAAAGGTTCAGTAGTCCAGTCCTAGCGATTCTAAAGCCTATGAGAATAGTACTTACCTGCTAGTAATTTCACATTCCACTTCTTGTGTATATGGTTTTTCGTGCCCCTCGGGCATTTGTGTAAATTGTGCGACTTTAAGTATTTTCGAAAGAGTTTTGTTGTGTGCTTAGCTCCCTGTCTCATAAAGAGCCAGGGTAGTCTTGTTAGAAATAAATACACGTTTATTTTCATAACAACTTGTGTGGTGTCCTTTCACTTGGTGTTCAAGGGGTATATGTGATGGTAAAACAGCTGGCTTAACACGCCCTCTAGAGTCTTAGCCTTAGACTGCTCGTATCCATGCTACTAGGGTAGCTGGTCTATAAGGTTGACTTACAACCAATCATCAATAAGGGTTGTCTGGACTGATACATAGTGATCACTAGAATAGTGAGCACTGCATATCAGGCCAACTTCTCACAATGGCTGTGGTGGCAGCACATCTCAGAAGGTCAGGGATTCCAGTATTCCCTTATCTGGACGATTAGCTAATCAAGGCGGAATCTCCTGAGAAAGTGCTCCATCATCTGCAAGTCACAACTCAGTTGTTGTACAGGTTGGGTTTTTCGATAAATGTACCCAAGTCTCACCCTCCCAGCGCAACCTGTTCATTGGTGCGATACTGGATACAACTGTATGTCGGGCATTTCCTCCTCCACAACGAATTCGCAACATACGGTTAATGATTCCTTTATTTCACAATGGAGCGGTCGTTCCAGTCCTGAAGGTCCTTCGTCTGCTCGGTCTGATGGCTTCCTGCATTCTGCTGGTCAACCATGCACGCTGGCACATTAGGGCACTCCAGTGGTGCCTCCGCAGGCAGCGGTATCAACACAACGGAGATCTCAGGGAGTGGATCAGGATCTCCAGAGAAACTGCAGCGGATCCGTCTTGGTGGAGCGTGGAGGGCAATCTGTTTCAAGGAAAGCTCTTCCATCTTCCTCCGTCGGTTGCCACAGTAATAACTGATGCATCCACTCTAGAGTGGGGTGCTCCTCTGGGGGATCTGGAGATCAAGGGCCTTTGGTCTCCAGAGGAAAGGTTGCTTCACATCAACTTTCTAGAGTTGCGGGCGATACGTCTGGCGCTCAAGGCTTTCCTCCCTTCCCTTTGCGGTCCGTCGGTTCAAGTCCCGATGGACAACACCACTGCGATGTGGTATGTCAACAAGCAGGGAGGAGTAGGGTCTCTGCAGAGAGGCTCTGCGTCTCTGGTCCTGAGTTCAGGACCATCAGATTTGTCTGATGGCAAATCACCTGGCCGGAGTTCTGAATGTGCGTGCAGACAGTCTGTCGGCAGTTCTCGGCCGCCCACGAGTAGAGGCTTCTTCCAGAGGTGGTTAGTCACGTCTTTCGGACGTGGGGAACTCCTCAGGTGGACCTGTTTGCCACTCACGAGAATGCTCACTGCCCGTCATTCTGCAGTCTCCAGTTTCCGATGCAGGGAGCTATGGGGGACGCGTTTCAGTTAAGTTGGGGCTCACAACTCCTTTACGCGTTTCCCCCATACTCTTGATTCCTCGGATTCTGAGGAAGATTCGCCAAGACCGGGCCCAAGTTATATTGATCGCCCCGGATTGGCCAAGAAGGGTGTGGTACACAGATCTTCTCCACCTCTCCTCGTGTCCGCCGCTCCGTCTCCCTCTCAGGGCAGATCTCCTCTCTCAGATGATGGGGCAGGTTCTACACCCCCACCTCCAGACCTTACACCTTCATGCCTGGAGATTGAACGGGGCAACCTGAATTCCTTCTCTCCCACATGACGTGGTGGATGTCATCCTATCGGCCAGGCGTAATTCCACCAAATCTATCTATTCTTACAGATGGTCTAAATGTGTTACTTGGTGTGGGAAGAAGTTCATTGACCCTTTGAGGGCTTGGTTGTCTGATATTCTTCAGTTTGCACTTACTTTGGCTCAGCAAGGGTTTGCTGTGGCTACGGTCAAAGGTTATCTTTCGGCCGTGTCTGCTTTTCTCTGCCTGCTGGATCAGCCGTCTTTATTTAAATCTCTCTCCCATTAGACTTATCTTTTAAGACGGTCTTCCTGGTTGCAATTACCTTGGCAAGGAGGGTAAGTGAGCTTCAAGCTCTTAGTTCAAAGCCCCCATTCTTGACCATTCATGCTGAACGAATGGTTCTTAGGACCAGGGCTGCTTTTCTGCCTAAGGTGGTAACTCCCTTCCATCTAGGAAAGTCCATTACCCTCCCTACCTTCTATCCTCCCCCTTCCAAGGAGGAGGAGAGACTTCACCGCCTGGACCCTAAGAGGGCGGTGAGCTTTTATCTTGATAGGACAAAAGACTATCGAGTGGCTGACCAGCTCTTTGTTGGGTTTGCTGGCTGCAGAAAAGGAAGAGCTGTGCACAAGCGCACTCTTTCAAGATGGATTATACTATGCATCAAGATCTGCTACTCCCTGGCGGGTAAGGAGCCTCCAGAGGGTATAAGAGCTCACTCTACTAGAGCAAAGTCATCAACATCTGCTTTGTCTAGGGGTGTACCTGTAGAGGACATTTGTAGAGCGGCAACTAGGGCCTCCCTCCACACTTTCGCGAAGCATTACTGCTTGGATGCTGAAGTGAGGAGGGACGGTCACTTTGCGCGCTCTGTCCTTCAGGATTTTCTGGTATAGAGGAGTGGACACCCTCCTCCGGGAGTGGGAACTGCTGTGGGACTCTATTCACAAGGTGAAGAATCCACTGGCAGATGTATCCATCAGAAGAACAAGTTACTTACCTTCGGTAACGCTTTTTCTGGTGGATACAGTATCTGCCTGTGGATTCCTCACTGACCCACCCGCCTCCCCGTTGTCCACTCTTCTATACCTGGATTATGGCATTGCTTCAAGGTATACATGTTATCTTCAAAAGAAGTGTGTTTTTGTACTTGATTTGCTTGTCGTATTCACACTGTTATCTTGATTATTTTGTATTGTGTACACTATATATATATATATATATATATATATATATATATATATATATATATATCGTTGTTGGTTCGTCCGTGTGCCTCGAAGGCACGGAAAAAAGGGCGGAACTAATGTCATCACGCCGACGTAGGCCTATTATGGAGTCTGTGACGTCAGCGGAGTCGTATGCGATGCCGCGCTCCTGTGACGTCGTCCACGCCGGCGAGCTACAGAAGAATTTTTCAAACGTTGCTGACACAGGGGGATATTCTCAAGGTGAGGAATCCACAGGCAGATGCTGTATCCACCAGACAAAGCGTTACCAAAGGTAAGTAACTTTTTCGATTGGCTCATAAAAGCCAGCTCATACAGCCTGTGTGTACAACACACTCATGCTACTATTAAACTGCTTCACGACTTGGGATTTTACAGTAAATCACACCAAATCGCATCTGCAACCCTCGCACATACAACAGTATCTCGAGGCTACAATAAACACCCAACTAACACTAGCTTATCCCTCTCCAGCCAGGATAACAAGTGTACAAACTCTCCTAACAAAATTCAAACCTCAACACTCGCTACCAGCTCGAGTGTTCATGCAGCTCATAGGAATGATGGCATCTTGCATATTTGTAGTACCTCACGCAAGACTGCAAATGCGTCCACTTCAAGAGTGCCTAGCACGCCAGTGGAACCAGGCTCAAGGTCAACTAACAGACCTAGTGTTGGTAGACGGTCGGACTCATTGTTCTCTGCAATGGTGGAACACCAAAAACCTTTCCAAAGGGTGACCGTTTCTAGAGCCAGTTCCTCAAATAGTCATGTCAGCGGACGCATCGCTCTCCGGCTGGGGAGCTCACCTACTGCATCACACCATGCAAGGCAGGTGGACACCGCAACAGAAGTTACTCCACATCAACAATTTGGAGTTGCTAGCTGTGTTTCTACCCCTAAAAGCATTTCAAATTCAAGTGTCAGGCAAAGCTGTCTTAGTCCGCACAGACAATATGACAGCTTTGTGCTACATAAACAAACAAGGAGGAACACACTCTCTGCAGCTCTGTTAGCACAGCAGATATGGAGATTGGCTATACCACTAAAGATCTTCCTCTTAGCCCAACACGTCCCAGGAGTATAAAACACTCTGGCAGATCTGCTAAGTCTACAAACACAGCAGATCCACGAGTGGGAACTTCATCCGCAAGTTCTTCATCCGTTCTTTCAAATGTGGGGACAACCTCAGACTTCTTTGCCACCCACAAAAACGCAAAATGCCCAAACTTTGCCGCCAGATACCCACACCCATTGTCCAAAGGCAATGCGATATGGATGAACTGGTCAAAACTATTTGCGTACGCTTTTCCTCCTCTCCCACTACTTCCGTTAGTGGTACGCAAACTACAACAACATTCCCTGACGCTCATTCTAGTCGCTCCAACTTGGGCTAGACAACCGTGGTACACCACGCTGTTGCAGATGTCTGTAGTACCACACCAAAAACTAAACCTATCTCCACGCCTATTAACGCAGAACCATGGAGAGATCAGACACCCGGACCCAGCTCAGCTCAACCTAGCGATCTGGCTCCTGAGGTCATAGAGTTTGGTTACCTCAATCTTCCTCCAGAATGTATGAACGTTATCAAAGAAGCTAGACGTCCCACTACTAGAGCATGTTATGTTGCGAAGTGGAAACTGTTTGTTATATACTGCCAAAACAACCAATTAAATACTTTGGACTTGTCTATTCAACACATCATAGTATATCTATTACACGTTCAAAAGTGTAATTTAGCCTATACATCTATCTGACTACACCTCGCTGCCATTGCAGCATACTTACAAAATAGACAACATCTATCTCTTTTTAGAGTACCAGCTAATTAAAGCTTTCATGGAAGGACTCAAAAGAATAATTCCTCTCAGCACGCCACCAGCACCAGTGTGGAACTTAAACATTGTTCTCACAAGGTTAATGGAACCTCCCTTTGAACCATTACATAAATGTGAATTGCAATTCCTAACCTGGAAAGTAGCTTTTATAGTATCAATTACTTCTCTCAGAAGGGTTAGTGAACTACAAGCATTTACCATTAAAGAACCTTTTCTGCAAATGCATCATAAAGTGGTTCTTCGTACTAATCCTAAATTCCTTCCTAAAGTAATTTCACCATTCCATCTAAATCAATCAGTTGAGCTGCCCGTATTTTTCTCGCAGCCTCAAACAGTCGCAGAAAGAGCTCTACACACCTTAGATGTCAAGAGCATTACTGTACTATATCGAAAGGACACAAACTTTTTGTAAAACAAAACAACTTTTTGTGTCTTTTTCACCTCCACATAAAGGCAACCCCATATCAAAATCAGGGATCGCTAGGTGGATTGTTAAATGCATACAACTATGTTACCACAACGCCAAACGTACATTAACAATTTCTCCAAAACCCCATTCTACAAGGAAAATAGGGGCTTCAATGGCATTCTTAGGGAACATTCCCCTAGAGGATATGTGCAAAGCAGCTACATGGCTTACACCGCATACATTCACAAAGCATTACTGTGTAGATGTACAAACTAAACAAGCCACTGTGGGCCAGGCTGTACTAAAAACACTGTTTCAAACAACTGCAACAGATACTGGGGGTCGCTGCTAGGTGTGGGTACTGCTATACAATCTATGCATAGTGTGTAATCTGCAGCTCATATGCCTCAAACGGAAAATGCGGATTTTGGAAAAGGGGGTGGTGATGGACCGAGTTTCTGAATGATGCAGAATACTCTTACCAAGTCAAGAGATCATGGTTTTAACCCATCACCGTTTTTTAGCTCAATGCACCATCCCAGCTCAGAACTTGGCTATATGCAAATTAGTCTGTTCCTGTCCCAGTGCATGCTGGGAACAGGGCAAACCAAACTACCAAGCCAATTCTTATACTGGGAAGGAAACAAGCTTCCGGGGACCGGTTTCTGGCATCACAGCCGTCTTCGGCCCGGCTTGCTTGAATCCTGATGGTGCAATGAGCAAGGGACTCACGTCTGAGCATACCCTCCCACACATAGTGTGGATAAAACCGATTTTGGAAAAGGGGGTGGTGATGGACAGAGTTTCTGAATGATGCAGAATACTCTTACCAAGTCAAGAGATCATGGTTTTAACCCATCACCGTTTTTTAGCTCAATGCACCATCCCAGCTCAGAACTTGGCTATATGCAAATTAGTCTGTTCCTGTCCCAGTGCATGCTGGGAACAGGGCAAACCAAACTACCAAGCCAATTCTTATACTGGGAAGGAAACAAGCTTCCGGGGACCGGTTTCTGGCATCACAGCCGTCTTCGGCCCGGCTTGCTTGAATCCTGATGGTGCAATGAGCAAGGGACTCACGTCTGAGCATACCCTCCCACACATAGTGTGGATAAAACCGATTTTGGAAAAGGGGGTGGTGATGGACAGAGTTTCTGAATGATGCAGAATACTCTTACCAAGTCAAGAGATCATGGTTTTAACCCATCACCGTTTTTTAGCTCAATGCACCATCCCAGCTCAGAACTTGGCTATATGCAAATTAGTCTGTTCCTGTCCCAGTGCATGCTGGGAACAGGGCAAACCAAACTACCAAGCCAATTCTTATACTGGGAAGGAAACAAGCTTCCGGGGACCGGTTTCTGGCATCACAGCCGTCTTCGGCCCGGCTTGCTTGAATCCTGATGGTGCAATGAGCAAGGGACTCACGTCTGAGCATACCCTCCCACACGGAAAATGCTACTTAACAGTATGCATCTGTAGAGCTGCAGAGTTACACACGCCCACCCGCCTCTCCGGCTACCTTTATCTGTTTCAGTATTATCTTAATTAGATACAAATCGCATGGACATCACTACCTCTTGTACAGCTCCATCACTTCCCTAATGGCAAAAAAACAATCTGGTAATGGAGCCGATGCCCATGCGCAGTATCATCCAGAGGAGTCACCTATCCTGTGACTTCCAAAGACTTTTCTACAACAAAACGAACTGCAAACATCCGGGCCCAACACTAGGTGGCCATGTATGCATAGTGTGCAGCTCTATATGCCAAGAACAGATGCATACTGGTAAGTAGCATTTTCCTTCTCTCCATAGGAATCCATTGACTATTTTTCTCTGGAAAATGTTGTGTGGAGTTGATTTGTATGGAAACCTGAAAAATTACAATTGTACAAAACTGATTTTACTTGCTTTTTCTCTAGGAATATGGATTGTCCATGAGTTTAGGGATGGGGAGACAGAGGGTTTGTGTGACAAAGTGCCTTTAATGTTCTTTACTCCTTATTACATTCAATAGTTCCGACTGATGCTTTGGCCAACAAACTCTTTGGGGCTCCAGAACCTTCCAGCATTGCCCGCTCTCTACCAACAACAGTGCCAGACTCGCCAAACTATCGTAATGCACGGACTCCTCGAACGCCTCGCACACCTCGGTTGAAGGATCCCACACTAACACCGAGGTTTTACCCTGTGGTGAAAGAAGGTCGGACTATTGACTCTAAAGTAAGAATTGCAGTCTTCCTTATCTTTGCAAACATTTATTGGTCCTTGCTACCAGGGCATGTTTTTCATTTATTTTGCTTGGGCTCCTTGGATTGCCTCTTTCTTTGTTGCACTCATGGAAAGGTATTTAGAAGTCCTTAGAATACTCTTGCTGTGTTTTCATTTTAATATATAATTCTCTTAAATTTCATCCGTTTTGTAGCATGGAGAGGCACCAAAAGAACAAACCTTTTGAAATAAGACCAGCCACGTGTTTTTTTGTTTTTCAATTTAGATGGCCATCCGATAGCTTATTCCTCAATTATAGTTGCAGTACGAACATTGTGTGTGATTGAATTTGCACATGCTGTGCATACTCCTGCTATTTAGTGTATGAACTGTCATGGGCACAGACTTAATTGTTGGGAGTAAGTAAAATCGTTTTTTAGTGTAATTTTAAAGAATTTCTTTAGGTTTTTAAACTTCACACTGAGAAACATTTAATAGAAAAACAGTCAATGTTGTCCTATGGAGGAAAATAGTGTGATCGGTGGAGGTATTTGGTAGTGGGAGTTGAGGTTCTGGGGGTAGACTCCAGGTCCCCCAGGGTCAAGGATGCACTCTAGTTACACCCTCAGCAGACCCAATGTTATCCAATGGGAGAGAGGGGGCCTCCGGTTGGTGGCTGCTGACTAGCAGGACACTTGGTTGTTGTGAGAAAAGCTCCCGGACTTTAGCTCAGGGCAAATGGGGAAACAGAGTATCACCAAAGGTGCACCCTCAGCGGCCCTAGGGCGGCAGGGTGCTGTTTTGATGTCTTGTGCTCTGTCAGGGGTGTGGAATTGTTTAAAAAATCTACTTGTCCAAGGGACAAAATTCTATAGAAATCTACTTGTCCTGCAAAAAAATCTACTTGCCTTCCCTCTTTACTGAATCAATAAGATAGACAGGCAAAAGTGTAAATTAGGTTGTAGACCGTGCGTTTTAGACATTCAATACATTGAAGCTTCCATTTGGGAGAACAAAAGTTGCATATTCGAATCCGAAATTCCCAGTATAATGTACACCATGGTAATGTGTAAGTCAGTATTCCATATTTACAGGATAACATTTTTGCATAAGGTATTTACAAACAATATAAAACGCAGTCGCATATCGGCTAGAACCAAGCTGCTACCCACAATGCATTTAAGATTCATGCAATAGTCAGGGGTGGCTGTGAATGTGATCTGTGATTATGTCTAGATTAGGGTGTCCTGCTCAGGAAAGCATGACATTTCTAGCTGTCCTGGGTGTGAGAAGTTGGCCTGATATATGATGCTCACTAGTTCTAGTGATCACCTTGTATCAGTCCAAACAACCCTTATGGTGATTGGTTGTAAGTCAACCTTATAGACCAGCTATCCTAATGGTAGCATGGACAGAGCAGTCTTAGGCTAAACTCTTTTGGCATGTGAATCCAGCTGTTTTACCACATATAACCCCTTGAATACCAGATGAAAGGACACCACGCAGGTTGTTATGAAAATAAACAATATACTTATTAATAACAAAACACCTCTGAACTCTTTATGAGATCAGAGGGCTAAGCACATGACAAGACTCTTAAGAAAAATACAGTAAGTCTCACAAATTACAATGGTGCCCTAGGGGCACGACAAACCATATACTAAGTAAATGGTATAAGGAAATCGATAGAGGAAATGAAGATGCCCAGAGGCTGTAGGATCGCTGGGACTACACTACCCTAACCTTAAGTAAGTAGCAGGAGGCCCACGGGACGCGTGTGCAGAGTGTGAACTCACACGCGAGGTGCGGAACAAAGTCAATGGGCAGAAGAAAATTACGAAAAGGTTGTAACAGACAATTCCGACTAATTAGGACTAAAACGACTGGATACCTGGACACTAGGAGAGTCAATCTACCCTTGAGCACCGAAATGCTCTTGTTACCTCAGGCACGAGCTGTCCCACGCAGGCTCTCGCTGTCGACGGTGTCGGGTCCGGATTTGGAGTCAACAGGCTTCGGCAAAGGCAACCCACACGGTGAGTGGAAACGGCGTCTGGTGCGGACCAGGAGGGTCCGGGGTGCTCCTCTTTTGGAAGGGAGCAAGGGCCAGTCTGGAGCAACCAGACCAGCAGTGTAGATTTCGTGGATCGTCGTCTAGGAGGCCACTAGCCAGCCGACAAGTGACCAGACCACGCGTCGAGCAGCAATCAAGCAAAAGGGCCCCATGCAGATCTCGTGGATGCTGGAGGGCTGGTCTTCTGTGCAGGAGCTGCTCGGGGCTGGGGCTACTCAATCCCCAGAGCACTTACTCGAGGATGTCTCTGAAGTTGTGCTGGAAGCGAAGTGCAGTTTCTTCAAGATGGCCGGTCCCACGTGTCTCGTCGCACCCACGGGTCTCAGCTGTGCTGCAAATGTGGATAGAGATCGGAGAGGTCTGGAAATCCGTGTCTCGTCAGGCTCTGAGGTCTGGTTCCGGCAGGAAGGACGGCAAAGTGAACCGCTAGCACGCTTGTTGGCGCCTGCAGTTGCAGGGTGGACACTCCTTGCCCACAAGGGAGATTTCTTCAGCCTTCTGTGGAGCAGAACGTCGAAGTCCAGAGTTTCTTCTTGTAAAGTTGTTCAGGATAATCTAATCTGGAATTGGACCAGCTCCTACCTTTATTCTCCTAAAGGGGGCTGTACTAGTGACTAGGTCCCTCCCATGGGTGGGACAAGGAAGGGGGGTGGTTACACCCCCTATCCTTTGTCTGGTTTCGCGCCAGAGCTGGGGCTGGAGTGCCCCAGCAACTGGTTTGAACCGGGGTATGCACAGGGACACCTTGTGTGCCCCAGGCATGTCTCATTTCTTTCAGCCCTCCCTACCTCAATACACAAAATCCTGTCTGGGGTGGTGCTTGCACCTCCCAAGGCAGGAAACCCTTTGTCCAGGCCTCCCTCGCTGGAAGGACTACCAGCAGCAGGAGGTCAGACTTGTGTCCCTGGTGGCAGCATCCATTTTGTGATGCTGAGGCTCAGTTTAACTTTAACCGGGGTTCACAGTTACATACATGTCTTATCCCTCTAGAAGGGTGGAATGCTACCCCCGTCGCCAGAACTGGCGAGGGGGTAGTATTCCAAAGCGTATGACACCTTACACGACATGTTTTGATAATGCTATACCAAAGTTAGCAATAACCGCGAGGATTATAATGCACTTAAGAGTATATGGTATAGCGTTATCATGGAAACAGCTAAAGGACTTGGTTCCGAAAGCTGCAGACAGGCTCAGCTCATGCTAGAGCACCATCTCACATAATTCCAAGCACTCTGCCTTCAGGATTGATAAGGCCTGCCAAAGGAGTGGCTGATAGGAGTATATGTGTCCATTTTGGGGTTAGATATAGGTATACTATATCTACAGCAAAGGGTGATTACACCACCTTGCCCCAGCTGTCTTAGCAGCCAGTTGTCAGTTTGGATGGCCAGCCAGGGGTGGCATAATACATGCTGCAGCCTCTGGTAGGCCCTGGGTACACCTATGCCCTGGGTGACTAAGGTACACTGTACAGGGCCTGATAATGGAACACAGCATCCAATTAGGTATGTACCTAAGGTACATGGAGTCCATTTTACAGAGAGAGCAATTAGACTGGGGTCCTGAATAGCAGGGCCCCAGGCCAACTAGGTCGAAAACCAGCTAAACACTAGGCAAAAAGTTGGGCGCAACCATCGTCAGATATCCACCTTCCTACACTGGGAAGGGTAGGAGACAATTCCTTTTTTCCAAAGGGATGGGGCTTCAGATTTCAGCCCCACTTAGTCTTCAGATTTCAGCCCCACTTAGATCAAAACATCATCTCTGAAAGTGTGTAAGGTTTTCATTTGGATTACTCAATCTTTGACACTGTGATACATAACGGGAAGTTTGGGGTGGGGAGGCACAATTAGACCTATGCTGTAGATGTCTTACCAACATTACACAGTCAGTCCTAGAAGCATTATTAGGGAATGAAGTGCCCTTTGCAGCTGTATGTGAAATAAATCACTAAGCTTGAATCTTTACTGCACCAGAGACGTCTAAGCATCCCAAAGCAAGAATCTGCAGCAGCTCGAAAGTCCACTTCAATACTGGTTTGCTGGGCAGTATTATCTTCCACCAAGCCAAAGACTCAATTTGTTATACAGGCACATAAAACAGTGGCAGACACTCCTTAAGGACACCATAAACTAACAGTTGAAGTCAGGAGTGAATTACCCTGCCCCAGCTTGCTATATGGAACCAATACAAGGGCAGTTCATATACTGAACTGCACATGATCTAAAAACCCATGTCAGGTGACTTGCTTTTTAAATAAAGTATACAGTGGTGTAAGAGGAAACCCAGGAAAGACATGAGGAACGTATCTTGCAGGACAAATCTCCTAGCAAAAAGAACCAGGGGTCCATTTAATAAAAAGCCAGAAGTAAAAACGGTTTTGTTTTCAAAACATTCCCCTGTTCAGCTGTAGACTAGAGACTGACCTATCAAACTGTGGGGGCATTTTGAGAGGGTATGGGTGCAGACATCGTAGAGGTGACCACCCACAATAGTTTGTGAATTGTTTTTGCTTTCAGAATGGAGAGCAGTAGGGAAGGGAAGTGAGGGGATGGTGGTTTTACATCAGGGGTTTGAGAGGGGACAGAGGTGAGCATTCAACTGGGAGCAAAAGAAAGAAGAGTAAACATTGTCTAGAGATGTTTGAGGATTTAGATCCAAAAGGAAGAGAATGAAGGCGGCTTAGATGGGGAAGAGATGTAACATGAGGTTTAGACTGGGCACAAGACCAATGCCAGAAGGTTGAGACAGCAATACAAAGACTGGGGTTCGAGGCATGTGGGCTGCTAAATTCATATCTATGCATTTTTATTTAATTTATTTATTTTGAAGGTTTTATATAGCACGGACAAGATCCTTGCGGATATCAGAGCGCTTTACACAGAAGGAGTACATGAGGGAGCATAGTCAGACAGGTAAATTAGATGAGCAAACAATACATCGTCAGACAGGTAAATCAGAAGGAGCAAACATTACAATCAAGTAAATCATGCATAGGGTGCAATATGAGCTAACGATCGGTGCATTAAAAACAAGTAGAAGTATAATACTGCAATAAAAGGCATACATTCGCTAGTTGATAATAGTCTAAAGAGGCCATTTCTTGGGGTGCTATATGAGCTAACGATCGGTGCATTATAAACAAGTAGAAGTATAATACTGCAGTAAAAGGCAGACACTCGTTAATTAATAGTCTATGATATCTAGAATATGATAGTCTAGAATAACGCATAGATCGCCGCCTAGTGTTGGGTCCGGATGATTGCACATTGTTGTCCTGGAAGAGTCTTCGAAGTATCACGAGATAGGTGGCTCCTCCCCTGGACTACAGTGCGCATGGGCATCGACTCCATCCCCAGATTGTTTTTTTCCGCCATTGGGTTCGGATGTGGTTTCGACGTCTCCGTGTCGGAACCGAGAAACTTTGATATTAAGGCCTTCGTTACCTGCGTCTGTATTGTATGCGTACGGTCTCGAGCGTCGTCCGACTCTTTGAGCCGGAAATCTACGGAGTCAAGTAACTCCTCGGACATCGAGGCCCTCTCATCGCAGCAAGACCCCGACGAACTTAACATGGAGCGGAGCCCGTTCAAGTTCTGCCCCCTCTGTGGATCCAAATATCCACATATCGATGTGCATCCGGTCTGTAATAAATGCCTATCACCGGACCACAACGAAGAAACCTGCATGGCCTGCTCAAAATTCAGGTCCAAGAAGACGCTCAAGCATCGGCGCGCGGCGCGCCTGGAGGCCCAGCGAGCGACACCGGCACCCGACAACATATTCGACGACCCCGAGGAAGAAGGCGATAGCCACCATCTCCAGATCTCGCCACCGTCGACGGAGGTCCAGGCCGATCCAGAGGAATACGTCGAAGGACAGGCCCAAAACCTTGAATACGTCGAGGAGGTAGGGGACGACGAAGAAGTTTATGGGGCCGCGGAAGATAGCTCAGAGGAAGAGCTATGCCCCAAAGTCTACATTATTCAGGCTCAGGTCACGGGATCGCCACTCGGCCTTACCCACGACCCTGCACCGCTATCCCCGGCCCCGCCTTCTGGCCCGGCCACGGACACTCAAGCGGAGCCGCCATTGCACGTATCGAAACCGAAACCTTCGGATTCTACGGCTCCCAAGATGGCCGACGTCCAGCCGAAATCGAAACCGAAACCTACGGATTTGAGAACACCTAAAATGGCCGACGTCATACAAACAAAATCGAAGCCTGCTCCTTCATCGACTTCATCGACTCAGTCGCCCTCCGGCCCACAAATGTCGAAGAAGGCTGTCGAGTCGACAGCGCCGCAGAAGGTGCACAAGGAACCCTCCTCCAAGAAGGCCGTCCATCAGGCGTCGACCACGGTTGCTCCGGCGCGGACATCTAAAACTGTTGACACGCCTTCGGACGCTCCTACGGTGCCGTCAAGTAAACGCCCAGTCGAACCAAAGTCGACTAAAAGCCACGACCCGAAGGCCGCTGGCACAACACATCGGCACAAGGATGCCGGATCTGCAGCAACGGAGTCGGCGCCAAAGCCTTCAACGGAGCCGCGACACATTGCAGCCGAAGATTCGTCGACACCAAGGGACTCCGACGCCACCGAACATCGGCCGTCGGTTACAAAACCCTCTACCTCCTTCACAAAGCCGGTCACCGACTCCCTGAAACTTATTCGGGAGAAGACTTTGTCGTCCACGGCTTCCACGCCATCGGCTCCAAAATCGGTGGACACACCTCCGAAGTCCTCGAGCAAGCTTCTTTACACTCTGCCACCGAAGGTGGCCCCAAAAGCATTTGCAACAACATCCGTGCCAAAAACGTCGGATCCGTCGACGCAAAAGAGACGCTCGGATCAATATCAAGCCTCAGAAGACCAAACAGGGAAATTGACCCTTTATAGGAGGAAAATCACTTCCCAACCACTGGAATCCTATGTTATTCCACTGAAGAAGAAGAGGCCAGCACAGGACATTCCTTCCCTTATTGAGCCTATTCTGCCACCACCAAGAAGGAGTCCAACAGCTTCCCCAAACCAATCAGGAGGAGAGGATGATGAGCAAGATGACCAATACAATTTCCCAGTTGACAATGACCCTGATGTTCAGCAGGACTCGTATAACGACACTGGGGACCAAGGTGGACATCAGGTGGTACAAGATCCACAGGGTTTTGGGGCATGTACATCTCCAACAGAGGATTCTGCAGCATTTGATGCTTTAATCGAACGGGCAGCAGCCAATCATAATGTGGACATGCATGCTGACCCGGTGGAGGAAGACTTTTTGTTTGACACTTTCTCTGTCTCAGAAAGAACAGTTAAAATACTTCCTATGCTCAAAGGTGTCCTTAAACATGCCCCAGAGATCTTTAAGGAACCTACCAGGGCGAGAGTGGTAAACCCACGTATCGAGAAAAAATACAGGCCAGCACCTGCAGATCCTGCATATATTCGAGGACAGTTGCCTCTAGACTCGTTGGTGGTCGCCAATGCCCGCAAGAGGGCAAACTCCCAAACAACGGGTGAAGCCCCTCCCCCAGACAAGGAGTCGAAAGTGCTTGAGGCATCCGGCAAAAGGGTGGCGGCTCAGGCTGCCAATGTATGGCGTATTGCAAACACACAGGCACTATTGGCACGATACGATAGGGCGCATTACGACACCCTAGAACAGCTCCTTCAACACCTACCTGATGAGTTTAAGGAAGCAGCCGAAATGCTCATACAAGAGGGAAAGCTTATCTCAAACGCTGCAATAAAGTGTGCACTTGATGTGGCAGATACAGCGGCTAGGGGGATTAACACTAGCGTCATGTTGAGGCGACAAGCTTGGCTTCGCATATCTGGATTTAAGCCTGACATCCAGACTACAATCCTCAACCAGCCCGTCAATCCTGACAGACTGTTTGGTCCAGATGTAGACACCACCCTTGAAAAAATTAAAAAGGACAACGAGACTGCTAAGTCCATGGGGGCGCTTCAGTCACAACAGTTCAGGGGAAGCACTTTTCGTCGCTCAGAAGCGCGTGGTGTTACCAGAGGACACTTGGGTCAACAATCACAATACACGAAGGGTGGTGTACAATCCTCGTACCCCAAGCAGGGTAGAGGGGGTTACAGAGGTAACAGTTCCAAGGGCAGAGGCAGAGGGAACAACACCCGTTCCTCTGCCGCCAATAAACAGTGACTCTCTGTCCCTGCCCCCCGACCACCCAACACCTGTCGGGGGGAGACTCCAGCAGTTCCTGCCAGTCTGGACGTCCATCACCACAGACAGGTGGGTGAGAAAACTTATCCAGTACGGTTATTGTTTGGAGTTAACATCCACTCCCCCAAGACACCGTCCTATGTCGGCAGAGCACTTGCACTTATTGCAGCAGGAAGTCTTGGTGATGCTGCAAAAAGGCGCAATCGAGCTCGTACCAGTGGCAGAGGAAGGCACAGGAGTCTATTCCCTGTACTTCCTCATCCCAAAAAAGGACGGATCCCTCAGACCTATTCTGGATCTACGCCCCCTCAACATGTACATACTGTCAGAACACTTCCACATGCTGACACTACAACAAATTCTTCCCCTGCTAAATCAAGGGGACTTCCTAGCAACCTTGGACCTCAAGGATGCTTACTTCCACATCCCACTCCACCCATCCCACAGGAAATACCTCAGGTTCACCATTCAAAACAGGCACTATCAATTCAAAGTTCTACCCTTCGGGGTGACTACTGCCCCCAGAGTGTTTACAAAGTGTCTGGCGACAGTGGCGGCGCACCTCAGAAGACAAAACATACATGTCTACCCGTACCTAGACGACTGGCTTGTTCAAGCAAAGTCGGAACAGTGCGCCGCGGACATGTCCCACACTATTCACCTCCTTCACAGTCTGGGGTTCTCCCTAAACTACCCAAAGTCGCACCTTCAACCAGCCCATGTGCGGCAGTATCTGGGCGCGACAATAAACACCGTGACTGCTATGGCTCAGCCAAGCCCGGTCAGGATCAACAACATTCAGTCGCTGATCCAAAGGTTCAGACCGCAACACTCCCTACCAGCGAGAGTGTTCATGCAGTTGATAGGCATGATGGCCTCCTGCATTTTCATAGTCCCGCACGCGAGGTTGCACATGCGCCCGCTCCAAGAGTGCTTGGCAAATCAGTGGACACAGGCTCGGGGACAACTAACAGACCTAGTGTTGGTGACCGGTCGGGCATACAACTCTCTGCATTGGTCGAATCCACACAACCTTTGCAAGGGACGACCGTTCCAAGAGCCAGTGCCACATATTATCCTGACAACGGACGCATCTCTCCAAGGGTGGGGAGCTCATGTGCTCCACTACACTGTGCAGGGACTGTGGTCCACCCAGCAACAGAAGTTGCACATCAACTACCTGGAATTGATGGCAATCTTCATGGCGTTGAAGTCCTTCAAAGTACATTTGTGCAACAAGGTCGTGTTGATCCGGACGGACAACATGACTGCCATGTACTACATACAAAAGCAGGGAGGTACTCACTCACCACAGCTGTCTCACCTGGCTCAGAGCATGTGGAAGTGGGCCATTCAGAGGAACATTTTCCTCATGGCGGAACACCTCCCAGGCAAGGACAATCAGATGGCGGATCTGCTCAGCAGGTACAGCCATCAAATGCACGAGTGGGAGATACATCCATCGGTACTCCACCCGTACTTCCAGCAGTGGGGTCATCCAGAGATAGACCTGTTTGCCACAAGGGAAAACGCAAAATGCCAAAGCTTTGCCGCCAGGTTCCCTCACCCAGAATCGCAGGGGAATGCGATATGGATGAACTGGTCAGGCAAATTTGCGTACGCTTTTCCCCCAGCGCCTCTTATTCCGCTGGTGGCAAGAAAGCTAAAGCAACACTCGATGACTCTCATCCTGGTTGCTCCAACATGGGCACGCCAACCATGGTACACCACGTTTCTAGAACTTTCCGTGGTACCGCATCAAAGACTGCATCTCACATCCAGGCTCTTGACGCAGAACCATGGTGACATTCAGCATCCAGATCCGCAACAGCTCAATCTGGCGATCTGGCTCCTGAAGTCTTAGAATTTGGCTACCTCAACCTGCCTCCTGAATTCATGGACATCATCCGGGAGGCAAGAAAGCCCACTACCAGAGCTTGCTATGCTGCAAAATGGAAGCGGTTTGTCATTTACTGTACGGACAACAATATCAACCCGCTAGATGCAACCATTCCTAACATCATCTGCTATTTGTTACACCTTTACAAATGCAATCTAGCGTACGCTTCTATTCGGATACATTTATCCGCCATAGCGGCTTATCTACAGAATAGGCAGCATCTCTGTTTTCAGGGTGCCTGCCATTAAAGCCTTCCTAGAGGGACTGAAGCGAGTCATTCCTCCAAGAACACCACCAGCTCCGGTGTGGAACCTCAATGTGGTCCTCTCTAGGCTGATGGGCCCACCTTTCGAGCCACTGCACTCCTGCGAAATTCAGTTTCTAACGTGGAAAGTGGCTTTTCTCATTGCTATCACGTCGCTCAGACGTGTTAGTGAGCTGCAAGCGCTCACAATCCAAGAGCCATTCATCCAAATACATTCTAACAGGGTGGTGCTCCGCACTAACCCCAAATTCCTTCCTAAGGTGGTGTCAGTTTCATATCAACCAGACTATTGACCTGCCAGCATTTTTCCAAAACCCACAAACGGTAGCAGAAAGAATGCTTCATACATTAGACGTTAGAAGGGCGCTAATGTACTACATTGACAGAACACAACCCTTTAGAAAGACACAACAACTTTTTGTTGCCTTCTCAGCACAGCACAAAGGCAACCCCATTTCCAAAGCAGGAATAGCCAGATGGATTGTTAAATGCATTCAAATCTGTTATCAAAAGGCTAAACGCACTTTAACAATACCCCCAAGGGCGCACTCCACATGCAAATTGGGGTCCTCCATGGCTTTCCTGGGGAACATTCCCTTGGAAGACATTTGTAGAGCAGCCACATGGTCTACACCACACACATTTACCAAGCATTACTGTGTAGATGTGCATTCCAAGCAGCAAGCAGCTGTAGGACAGGCTGTTCTCAAGACACTCTTTCAGACTTCTGCAGCTGGCACGGGCAACCGCCCTTAATGGAGGGACTGCTATGTATTCTATGCATAGATATGAATTTAGCAGCCCACATGCCTCGAACTGAATATGCTACTTACCAGTATGCATCTGTTCTTGGCATGTTGGGCTGCTAACATTCATATCGCCCACCCTCCTCCCCGGTGCCCGTAGCGGCTGCAGACACACTCTTACATTCATCATTAGCATGGACATCCTTTACACTATTTCACTCCATCTCTGCCACAATGGCTAAAAACAATCTGGGGATGGAGTCGATGCCCATGCGCACTGTAGTCCAGGGGAGGAGCCACCTATCTCGTGATACTTCGAAGACTCTTCCAGGGCAACAATTTGCAATATTCCGGACCCAACACTAGGCGGCGATCTATGCATAGATATGAATGTTAGCAGCCCTACATGCCAAGAACAGATGCATACTGGTAAGTAGCATATTCAATAGTAAACAAGAAAAGGAAGTGTCATTAGCACAAGTTGATGTGGTTGGTGTGTAAAGTAGGGGAGGTTCTGTTGCTGGCATTTTGTGATTTCTGATATAAACTAAAGCACACAGCATAAGAACAAATTCACTTTTTTCTGCTGCATCTCCGGAGAGGTTTGTAACATTCGCTCTTTCTGAGTTTCGCAGCTTTTAACGGGACATTCTACATGTAGTCTATTCACTTGCTTTGCATGTGATTACTTTCCAATAGCATAAAAAACAATCCTTCCTTACTGCCTTGGGGTACAGACCTTATCTCTGTAGTGCCATTTCAAGCACTGCTCCCTTGCAAAGATGTAGCTGTAATATAGAATCCAGGGCATAGGCTAGAGAAAGCCAGCACAACACAAAGGACAGACTTCTAGGCCCAGAGAGGCATTTACAGCCCCTGAAAGCCACAAGTCTTGCTGTTGTGTAGCAACAGAGAGCCTCACCAACCTATCTACTCTAAGCAGGATTTATTTGGACACATTTCCGTTACTATGTCCGCTTTACTCTGTACACTTTTAAGAAGTTCATTTCTATGTACTGCATAAACACACTATCCAGCCATACATGCTCCTTTGTTTATTTACCCCTCACGGTACATTTGAGGTAACAATTCCACATACCTGCCTTATCTTAGCATGCAGCGCACCAGCTTCTTGTTGACTTATCAGCTTCCAAATGAGAGTGCTGAGCCTCTAACCTAGACTCACCCCCACTTAGCTACATTGTGTGATCCTCGGCAAGTGTTTTATTTTTCTGGTCCTCCATTTCCTAATCTTGCAAGATTAGCAGTGTTCACATAAAGGTTAACTCATTTTAATAAGAGCTACCTAACGCTGCAATAAATTGCTAAACAGCAACGGAGCACTGTTTTTAACCCTAACTTTAAAAGTGTTTGCTAGGGGTAGTAGGGACAAAAAGAGTTTTCAGAGACTTGCCTGTTATTGTTGTAAATTAGGTAAAATGTGGGATATTGAAACGCATGCAGGAACGCCTGTTGTCAGTCAGACCAGAGCTATAGTCGGGGCCACTGGAATTATGCAGCAAGAGAGGACGAAATTATGTGGCAGCCTTGAGTATAATATGCAGCAAGAAAATGCAAAGTACATGACAAAATTCGGCACATTTTGTAATAGTATTCATTTATTATTTCATCATTTTCAAACTTGGTAACACCCTGTGGGCATTGGTTGCAACTCACTAGTATGAGGTGAACATCCAAATACAGCAATAATCAACAGAAAGGTGACCAGTCCGGCTTTACAAAGAGGCTTCCACTGCGCTGCAAAACGCAAAGTCGCATTTTTAGTAACTTTTTTATCGTTTGAGCTAGAAACAAATTTTGCAGCAGATGATCGATTATGTGGCAAATACTGCGGACGTTCGATCACAATTCCAGTGGCCCTGGCTATAGTCATTGTTAGTGACTGAGGTCGCATCATGTAGCAGATGCTAATGGATGGCATTTCTACTGACTTATAAAAATCACCCCTAGTCTAGCGCCCCAGTGCTGCTTTAAAGTCATGCTTGGCACTGCACAGAACAGCATATAAGGCCTCTCAGCTTCAGGTGCAAGATTTTGGTGACATCGTATCACAGACAGTAAGGTTTGGGCTTTTAGTTTGTGGTAAACATATCACTGCAAACCTGCCTTCTGGCAAACTCTGCCTTGCCCCTTCTGTTTTCTTTTTCTGGCCTCCAATTCCTGTGTGCTGGTGTAGAAAAATGCAGATCCATAGGGGAAAGAAAAGAGCATAGTGCAGACACGGGTTTACAAATTAGAGGCTCATGAAAATGAAAGCAACAGGGGTGGCCTGTGGGCTGCACGAGAGCCCCACATGGAAAGTAAGGTGCTTTAATGTAGATTTGGTTGACACTAAAGAGGCTGAGTTTTCAAACACAGACAGCAAGCAATGTGCGCAGAGAGGGGCCCAAGAATTGCATGACAAAATAAATCCAAGCACCTTAATGCAAGCCTCGGATGCGAGGAGAGGGGAGGGGAGGGGAGCGGAGGAGAGCGACCTGGGTTCAGCACAGAGGCCCAAGGGTGCAGCCAAGAAAGGGCAGCATCAGAAGGGTGAATTAAGTTTTAAAAAAAGTCTGGTAAAAGCAAGGAGCAAAGAAGCTTGTCTCCTACCTGTCATTGCTGGAAGTGTTCTCCAGCTGCAAAAGCTCCATGTGGAAAATTTTGGCTACATAAAGTTCATGCTGTGCTTTACTCTCTCGACTGCCTAGCCAGGCTATATAAACAAAAATAGGCTCCTCTGCATCCTGCTATAAATTGTGTCATGACTCGTGTGCCTGGGTTAGGTGATTACACTGAGGACGAGACACGGACTGCTAATTTGAAGAGGTTGATCTCAGTCCATAATTTACAGTCTACTTGCCCTTCGGACAAAACAGTAATTAAAACTACTTGCCCTTGCAATAAATCTTAATGTCTCGGGCGTCGGGCGATACAAATTACCCATCCCTGCCTGTTTTCAATGGGGAACCTCCGGTTTGCAAAGGCACTGCAGGCTTGGGGACTAAGGTCTTATTGGTGCGACTACCACTTCGAGAGGTAAGTTGGAAAGTTAGGGGTTGGTTAGGCACCATCGGTTTGGGCACACAAGGCTGTGGGGCGTCGGGTGCAGGGGTGCCTTTTGGGGTGGGATCTTCTTACCAGCTCCTGGTCGCAGTTGGAGAGGTCTTCTTGATTTAGGCTGCAGGCGTCGGCTGGTGGTTTGAGGCAGGTCAGGGGTCGCGATCTCTGGTCTGGATTGCTGGTGTGACCTCATTGTGTTTGCCCACTCGAGCTCGGGCCTTGGACGGCAAATGCAGAGTGGTGCGGATTTGCGGTTTCTGGCCAGGGCTAGAGGTTGCAGATGAACAAATCCGGTGGTCACGGTAGACAAAGTCTTTGTGGTTGAAAGCAACCATGTCCTTTGGGGTTTTCAAGGTTGCTGGCTGCAGGACACACTGGGATTTCGCAGGAGCAGGTTCGAGGGGGGAGACAGGCCGGTAGGGCTGGGGCCAAGTCAGTGGGAGTCATCCTCTTGTTAGCTGCTGCATGGCTGTTTGGTCCTTCTTCTTGTAGTTTCTTCTTGTCTGAGGAAGCAAGGTTCAGGGGTGCCTCTAAATACTAGATTTAGGGGCGTTACAGGTAGGTACCAATGAGTCCCTTCCCTGGGGTGGGTACCCCATATTATGCAACCCTCCAGTGGGAGGGGGGCATGAGCCTGTCCCTGGTTGTCTGACAGATTTGTGCTTCACCTCGCCTCCCCATCTGAGGGGTGGAGTTGGCCGAGGTGGGCATGTGAGAAAGTGCTGTCTTTCTTGCATTGGTATGCCCCCACTTTTTGCTGAACTGCTGATGTGCTTTGAGTGTGCCCTGAGCTCCTGCCAACCTGGGTGCCCAGGGCCTGTGTTCCTTCCCTAAAACTGTTGAAACTAAAACCCAATTGGCATCTCCGGCCACCTGTCAGCCCCTAGTAGATGGTACCCTAGGTACCCAGGGCATGGTGACCAGAGAAGACCCCCAAGGGCTGCAGCACTTATTGTGCCACCCTTAGAGGCCCTGTACCCTGACACCCACACACTGCCTTTTCAGGCTGAGTGTCTAAGTACGGTACTATACAGTCGACATGGCACACATCCCTCTGCCAAGCCCACAAGACCCACTGCCCTGGCATATCTCAGTCACCCCTCTAGCTGGGTGCCCTATGCCAGTGTTGGGCACAGGTGCCTGAGCCCTGTGCCCCTACAGTGCCCAGGGCCATTCCTGGGAACTGTAAGTGCAGTGATGCCATTAAGAGTACATGGTGCTGGGAGGTCGTCATTACGAACTTGACAGCACGATAATGGCTACACTGAAGACTGACAAGTTTGATATCAAACTTCTCAGCACATTAAACCCCCACTGATGCCAATGTGTGATTTAATGTATAATGCACCAGAGGGCATCTTGGATATGCCCCCTGAAAACCTAACCTACAATCCAGGTCTGGTCTGAGAGGCTGCCTAGGCTGCCACACAGCAGACTTGTTGCTTGACCCCTGGGTGGAGAGCCCCCGCTCTCCTGGGCCGGCAACAATGCATATCCTGGGCGAGGTGCTAGGTCTCTCTCCCCAGGATGGGCAGGGAGAAGCTTCAAAGGCCTGCCGCCTTTGTGAGCTTCTCCAGACCACTTGCTGTACTCAGAAACCGGCCCCCACAAGTTCTGCTGTGTGGCAGCCTCTGCAGCCACTTAGCCCAGACGTGGATTGAGGTTAGGTTTTCAGGGAGCATCTCTAAGATGCCCTCTGGTGCATTTTACATTAAATCTCACACTGGCATCAGTGCGGGTGTAATGTGCTGAGAAGTTTGGTACCAAACTTGTCAGTCTTCAGTGTAGCCATTATGGTGCTGTGGAGTTCGTAATGACAACCTCCCAGCACCATATACTCTTAATGGGAGCACTGCACTTACAGTGCCCAGGAATGGCTCTGGGTACTGAAGGGGCACAGGGCTCATGCACCTGTGCCTACACCACTGGCGCATAGGGCACCCAGCTAGAGGGGTGACTGAAGTATGCCAGGGCAGTGGGTTCTGTGGGCATAGCACACACGGATTTGTGCCTTGTCGACTGTTTAGTTCTGTACTTAGACACTCAGCCTTCAAAGGCAGTGTGTGGGGGTCAGGGCACATGGCCCCTAAGGGTGGCACAATAAGTGCTGCAGCCCTCTGGTCACCAGGCCACCTAGAGTACCATTTACTAGGGGCTGATAGGTTGCCAGAGGTGCCAATTGTGTTTTGTTTCAATACAGCTTTAGGGAAGGAACACAGGCCCTGGGTACCTGGTTGGCAGGAGCCCAGGGCACACTGTCAAAGCACATCAGCAGGTGAGCAAAAAGTGGGGGCATACCAATGCAAGAAAGATGGCACTTTCTCACAAGGGGCACCCTGAACCTTCCTTCCACAGATCTCGATAAGAAAACCAGAAACAAGATCAAGAAGAAGACCCGCCGTGCAGCTGCTAACAGGACGACACCAACTGACTTGGCCCCATCCCTACCGGCCTGTCGACACTGGAAACTGCCCCTGCTAACTCCCGGCGACTCCTGCAGACAGCAACCTTGGAAAACCCAGAGGACCTGCCTGCCTTGACCCTCTCAGAGGCTGGGACTCCCCTGAGCAGAGGCTCTGCTCCCTGGTGCCAGCCAGGAACCGTGAATCCAGCCCACTCTGCACCCGCCGAGCCCGCTCCGTGCCCCAGTGATCCAAGACCAGGAGGACGTCCCCCCGGCAACTGGGACCAGAAGTCCAGTTCCCAAAGACCCTCCTCGACGTCTCAGACGACACCTGCAGCCTCAGAACCAGGGACCCCACCCCCAAGCACGACCAGCAGAGGGTAATATTTCCCGACACCCATTGACACCCCTGCACCTGGCGCCCTACGGCCCCCTGTGCCCTCCTTTGGGGTACTTACCTCTTCTCCAAGAACTCAACTTACCGCTCGAAGTGGTGGTCGCACCTGAAGAATCAACGTCCCCAGCCTGCATCCTTTGTTAACATTGTAACTGTCCCATTGGATAACATTGAGTGCCCGACGGCTCAAAAGCACCCTGCACTCAGCCGCCCGAGTGCCGCTGGAAGGGAAACTACTACCCTACCCTACTTCCCCACTTGCCTTGAGTAAATGACCAGGAGCTCAACTCCCAGAGCCGCGTGGTCTGCCTGCTTGCAGCCACCAACCAAAGGCCCCCTTCCCTCCATTGGATTGCATGGGGCCTACTCTCACTGCAACCGGCTGCCCCTGTGCCGCTGAGGGTGTAACCACTGTACCTTTCCGACCCTGGGAGACCCCGGAGTCTATGCCCAGAACCTTAACCTCACCAGTTAAATACTCAGCTGAAAGCTGATAACTCACTTTCCTTCCATAGGCTAACATTGACTGGTTTTCTGTGAAATTTCTTCTAAGTGTGCAGTTTTGAAACTTTAAAATATTCCTCTAAACTCAGCCGAATATCCTTTACAAATTACAACTGTAACCAAAACGCTTTTCCAGAAAGCCAGAATTTGAGGACTCCTATCATATCCCCCTAAAGAGAAGAGTATAGGTACTAACACTTCTCCATCACCTCTTTCGCCTTTTTAACATTCTCCACCTATTGATCCTATTTTGCTCATAACACCCACAAATTCCCCTCAGCCACAATCTTCAGATTATCAGGATGATGGGGATGGGGTTCAAGATAGGGACACACGTGGGGATGTGCCACAAGACAATGCTCCAGACCAATGGGCCAACTATAACACTGATCCCAATAATGACCCAGACCTATACCCATCCAAACCTTCTCCTCCTTAAGACAATGTAGGGTTCATTGAACTGCTTAATAGAGCCGCACAGTACCATGGAGTACAGCTCCATAGGGAGCCTCTTGAGGAAGATTTTTAATTTGAGACACTAAGTGCATTGCAAAAAAATACATATACACTACCTATGCTCAAAGGTATTTTAAAACATGTAGATGAGGTATTCAAAGATCCAGTGCGAGCTAGGGTCCTCACACCTAGTGTTGACAAAAAATCTAAAGCTGCACCTAATGACTCAATTTATATCAGGGGTCCGGTTCCATTAGATTCTTTAGTGGTATCAAATTCTCAAACAAGCTATTTCTCAAACAGGAGAGGCCCGCTTCCTGATAAATCTAAATTAATAGATGCCTCAGGCAAGAGTAGTAGCGCAAGCCGCCAATTATTGGCACACGCACTCTTAGCAATGTTATGACAGAGCTCATTATGATGAGCTAGACAGCTTATATAACATCTGGCTGATGAGCATAAAGCTGAAGCTCATGACCTCATTCAGGAAGGGAAACTTATTTCCAACACTTCAAACAGGTGTGTCCCACGAGTGGGAACTTCACCTCAAATTCTCCTCACGTTCTTTCAGATGAGGGGCTTCCGAGACATAGATCTGTTCGCCACACACCAAAATGCCCAAACTTTGCCTCCAGGTATCCACATCCCTTATCCGAAGGAACGCTTTTCCGCCTCCCCCACTCATTCCACTAGTTGTTCGGAAGCTCAGACAAACATCCCTCACACTAATCCTGCTAGCTCCTACTTGGGCCGGTCAGACCTGGTTCACTACCCTGTTGGAACTCAGTATCTCCTCATAAAAAATTACATCTCCCATGCAGTTTCCTCATGCAGAGCCATGGAGAGATGACATCCAGACCCCAAACCTCTCCACCTTGCGATCTGGCACCTGAAGTCCTAGAGTTTGGTTATCTGAATCTTCCCCCAGACCGTTTGAATATCATGAAAGAGGCCAGAAGACCTACTACAAGAGCTTGCTAAGCAGCAACATGAAAGTGGTGTGTTATTTATTGGGATGACAACCATATCAACAGCTTGATGCTTCCGTTCAAAATATCATTCGCTATTTACTACATTTACAAAGCTCAAATTTAGCGTACACATCTATGTGCTTACATCTTGCCGCTGTAGCAACATACCTTCAGAGTAGACTTCTGCCTTTTCAGAGTGCCTGTTTTTAAGGCCTTTATGGAAGGACTCAAGAATTATTACACCAAGACTGCCACCTGACCCAGTGTGGAATCTTAATATTCTTCTTACCAGACTAATGGGTCCACCCTTTAAGCCATTGCAATAACGTGAACTGCAATTTCTCACTAAAAGTTGCTTACCTCATTGCAATCACATCACTGAGGAGAGTGAGTGAGCTTCAGGCATTAACCATAGAAAAACCATTTTTACAAATACACCAAAACAAAGTGGTTCTTCGCACTAACCCTAAAGTTGTTTCTGCCTTCCAACTCAACCAATCTGTTGAGTTGCATGTTTTCTTTCCTCAACCAGATTCTGTGGCAGAATGTTCTCTACACACCTTGATAAGAGCATTACTTTATTACATAGAAAGGACAAAACCTTTTCATAAAACTAATCAACTGTCGCTTTTTTTCCACCACACAAAGGCAATCCCATTTCTAAATCCGGTGTTGCACGATGGATAGTTAGTTGCATTCAAAGTTGCTATGTAAAAGCAAAGAGAATTTTACCATTTCCTCCTAGGGCGCATTCTACCCGCAAACTAGGGGCTTCTATTGGCTTTCTTAGGAAACCTGCCCATAGCTGACATTTGTAAAGCTGCGACATGGTCTACACCACACACATTTATAAAACACTACTGTGTAGATGTGTTAGCTAGACAAGCTAATGTAGGCCAGGCAGTTCTATGTACACTATTTCAAACCACTGCAACAGGTTAGCCACCGCTTTGCGAGATTACTGCTGTATAGTCTATGCAAAGCATATATGATCTACAGCTCACATGCCTCGAACGGAAACTGCTACTTACCGAGTATGCCTCTGTTCTTCGCATGTAAAATGTAGATTCACTTGCACCCTCACACCTCTTACTTGGATAAATACACATGGACATCTCTATTCTACTATTACTAACTCCATGTTCACCCTCTGCGAGAAAGCAATCGAACAATGGAGTTAATGCCCATGCGCACTATCACCAAAAGGAGTCACCTACCTCGTGGCTGGAAAAGACTTCTTCGAACAAAAACAAAGTTCAAACATCCGAACACAACACAAGATGGCAGACTTATGCAAAGCATGTGAATCTAAAGCTTTACATGCCAAGATCAGATGCAAACTGGGTAAGTAGCATTTTCCTTCAACTGGTTATGAGCAAGTGATTTACCTGTACCCATTCCAACTGCTTTCAACTACATTCAAACTGTATTCAACTGCATTATTCTTGCAAAGTACTATTATACTTACCTGTACCAGGCAGGTCTTGGTTCTAGAAATAAAATATAACTAAATAATGTATTTTATACCAAACCAATTGGTTGGAGTTCAGTCTGAGTGTGTAAAATCATTTCTTGCCTGAGTATGTACAATAAATGCTTAACACTGCCCTCTGATAAAGCCTTACTGCTTGCCCATACTGCCATAAATATCTACTTAAGCCTCTGCCTACCTTTAGGGATCCACTGGACTCTGTACACACTATACCTTGCTTTGATTGTAGTGTATACAGATCCAGCTTCCTACACTTTTGTTGCTTTAAATTGAACAAAGTGTTCGAGGCATGTGGGCTGCTGAATTCATATCTGTGCATAGATCGCCGCCTAGTGTTGGGTCCGGATGATTGCACATTGTTGTCCTGGAAGAGTCTTCGAAGTATCACGAGATAGGTGGCTCCTCCCCTGGACTACAGTGCGCATGGGCATCCTCTCCATCCTCAGATTGTTTTTTTCCGCCATTGGGTTTGGATGTACTTTCTTTACTCAAGTTCGGAAACTTTTCTAAAGGCCTTCGGCGTCGTCGGTATTGTCATTTCGATCGGTGCCGAGTACTTGTTCCAGTTCTTTTCGAGCAGGACGTCGAAGAGAGCCGCGTGGCCTTTTCGACACCAGAGGCCCGATCGTCGATGGAACGGAGCCCGTTCAAACGATGCCCCCTTTATAATTCTAAGTACCCACACATCGATGTACACCCGGTGTGCAACAAGTGCCTATCTCCGGAGCACAATGAGGCCAACTGCCTAGCTTGTGCTCAATTCAGGTCAAAGAAGACACTTCGACTTCGACGCGCAGCGAGGCAGAGGATGACGAAGCCAGCGCCCGACCCGGTGAATATCTTCGATGAAGAAGACGATGAGGTTGTCGACACTGAGGATCCAGAACAGCAGTCTGATCCCGGTTCGGAGCATGACTCCAACTATTATGAAGACGACGGAAACGTCGAGGATGAAAACGTCGTCGAGGTAAGGGACGACTCATCGGCCATCGGAGCCGTCGATGACGACTCGAGCGATGAACCAGGCCCAACAGTGAGTACGGGGCCCGAAAAAGACACGCAAAGACTTCCAAGGGCTCAGGTCGAGGCATCGCCAACAGGCCTTAGCCAAGATCATTACGAACATTCTATAGCCCCGCGTCTCGGCCCGGCTAAGAATATATCACACGAGCCATTGGTCGAACATTACCAGTCACTGGTTAAATCGAAACCGAAAGCCATGGAGTCGAGAACGAAACCGAAACTGCTGGAGACAGTCTTTGGATCGAAGAGTTCGGATCCATCGGATTCGACAAAGAAGAAAGGTGTCGACAACCCTGCGGGGTCACAAATAAGGGGTGTCGACCCGAAGATCGGTACGCTGAAGTCCATAACTAAAGTCAGGCACGTCGAACCGACAAGGTCGACGTCGACGGACAGCGACACAAATAAGTGACTCGAGTCTCAGAAGGTTCTCGATCCGAAGCAACGAGTCGACAGGCCACAGTTCGTCAAAGGTCTCGAGCCGAAGTCCAAGAGCGGCTCGAAGGACCACGTCGAGTCGAGGCAGAAGAGCGCACCTCCAACGCCACAGGCGCCCAAGTCGACGCAAGGTCAAAAACATATTGGCGAAAAGACAGTCGGGCGGACCAATGACGACGCCAGCCCCAAAGGTCAGTCAGTCTACAAATACTATGCCACCGATAAAATTCGGACTGCCCCCAACCGCACGGCCTAAGGAAGACAGGGATCGAAACGTCCAAAAAGGTGTCGATGGGGAAAAGGAGTCATTCTCTAGAAGAGGACATTTTGTTACCAAGAGCCCTCCTATGATGAAAAGTCGAAGCTACATATCGACTCCGACTCTGGCAGACTTACTATTTATCAGAGGAAGATCAGGTCAGAAAATCCTCTTGAAACATATAAAATTCCACTCAAAATGAAAAGGGATTCTTCCACATCACCGGTCCTTTTTGAGACTGTAAGGTACCATGGCCAGGACACCTCTGCATACTCACCCACACGCGATGATGAGGATATGGGGTATGACTACAATGAAGAATTTAATTACCCTGTGGACACGGATCAGGATGACCAGACTCAAACCTGGACAGACCCTGTCTACCCGGGGGAGTCACAGACTATTCCTGACACTCCTTCTTATCCTGTCAAGACTACGCCAACAGAGGATACAGCTGCGTTTAACGCATTAATAGAAAGGGCAGCACACAATCATGATGTGGAAATGCATGCTGACCCAATTGAAGAAGACTTCCTATTTGACACTTTCTCCACCTCAGAGAAATCAGTCAAAACATTGCCAATGTTGAAAGGTGTCCTTAAACATGCAGGAGACATTTTCAAGGAAACCATAAGAGCAAGGGTTGTTAACCCCAGAATCGAAAGAAAATACAGACTTGCACCTGTGGACCCTACATATATTAAGGGACAGCTGCCATTGGACTCTTTGGTGGTATCAAATACTCGTAAGCGTGCCAACTCACAAACTACTGGTAATGCTCCTCCTCCAGACAAGGAGTCTAAGATATTAGAAGCTTCTGGAAAAGGGGTGGCTGCGCAAGCAGCTAATATATGGAGAATTTCTAATACACAAGCGCTATTAGCCAGATATGGTAGGGCTCATTATGACGCACTAGAGCAACTGCTACAACATTTGCCTGATGCCTACAAGGAGGGAGCAGAAACACTGATACAAGAGGGAAAACTCATATCTAACGCATCCATTAAATGTGCGCTAGACGCAGCAGACACCGCAGCCAGGGCGATCAATACAAGTGTCATGCTCAGGAGACATGCTTGGTTACGCATCTCTGGGTTCAAACCTGAGATTCAAACCACATTATTAAATCAGCCTGTGAACCCTGATTATTTATTTGGTCCTGATGTGGACACAATATTAGAGAAGATTAAAAAGGACACAGAGACAGCCAAGTCTATGGGTGCCTTGCAGTCACAACAATTCAGAGGAGGCTCCTTTCGTCTCTCCGGTAACAGAGGAGCTGCACAAGGCCAGGCATCCCAGCAGACTCCATACAATAAAGGGAGCACGCAAACCACCTATAATAAGAACAATAGAGGTGGATACCGTGGCAACAGCAGCAAGGGCAGAGGACGAGGGAATAACACCAGATCCTCCGCCAATACTAAACAGTGACACCTTGTCACTGCCCCGTACCATGTAACACCGGTCGGGGGCAGATTACAACAGTTCCTGCCAGTCTGGGAGAGCAATAAAGTTCCTCAAGGGGGCAATAGAACCGGTACCTCTCTCTCAGAGGGGCAGAGGTTTTTATTCCAGGTTATCGACTGTGCTATGGATATTGCGTCCACCGCGTTTCCGGCCTTAGCAGGGTCAGCAGTGCTACGTCGCCAGGGCTGGTTGAGAGCCACCTGGTTTCGTCAGGAGGTCCAAACTAAGATCCTGGATCTCCCATTTGATGGTGAGATGCTTTTCGGTAAGCATGTTGATGATGCCCTGCAAAATATAAAAAAGGATACAGACACGGCAAAGTCCTTGGGATCACTCAACTACCGTAAGGTCCCCTTTAAAGGCGCTCGTGACAGAGGTTTCTCTTCGTATAGAGGCAACACCCAACAAAGATATTCCTCGCAAACTTCGCAGTCTTATAAGAACCAATACTCACATCAACGGCAGGGACAATCGGCGTCTTACTCTCGCCAACCTCCGCGAGGCCGTCAGAACCGGCAGGGACGTGACAACGCCAAGCGGCAATAGCGGCCTCCTGGCTCTACCTACTGTTCCTTCCCTCCCAGTCACATCAGTGGGGGGCAGGATATCATTTTGTCTGAACAGCTGGAAGTCTATAACATCGGACCAGTGGGTCCTGAATATTGTAGAGTGGCCATACGTTGGAATTCCAAGATCTTCCTCCAACAAGAGCTCCGGGCGCCATCCGCACAAAACATCTGGGACTACTCCATCTCGAAGCCCATCAATTGTTCCTCAAGGGGGCAATAGAACCGGTACCTCTCTCTCAGAGGGGCAGAGGTTTTTATTCCAGGTTCTTCCTCGTGCGGAAGACGGCAGAGACTTGGCGCCCCATGCTAGACCTACGAGAGCTCAACACTTATCTCATCAAGCTCTCTTTCAGGATGGTCACTCTCCAGGAAATTCTTCCTCTTTTGAACCCAGGCGACTATTTGGCGTCCCTGGATTTAGAAGATGCGTATACACCCAGCTCACAGACAATATCTGCGCTTCACAGTGGGCAAGAGCCATTTCCAGTTCAAGGTGCTTCCGTTTGGCCTTCGGTCTGCACCAAGAGTGTTCACCAAAGTGTTAGCACCAGTAGAGGCCTTTCTACGAAAACAATCCCTGGAAGTTTTCCCTTACTTGGACGACTGGCTCGTCAAGGCACCATCTTTCGAGGAAACTTCTCAAGCCGTTTCAACTTGCATCCAGTTGTTCCGTCACCTGGGCCTTCAGCTAAACGAACACAAATCAGTTTTGCAACCCTCCAGATCCGCAAGATTCCTGGGGGCCATTTTGGACACCACGCAATGTACAGCTCGTCCTTCGGAAGAGCGTCAACAGAAGTTGATGGTGTCAACTCGCCAACTGTTCCACAAGAGATGCCTTTCAGTCCGTCACTACAAGTCCCTTCTCGGGTCGATGTCATCCTGCATACCATTGATACCGCATTGCAGGCTGCGAATGCGTCCTCTGCAGGAAGAGCTAGACAAGCAATGGCGCCAAGCAGAGGGCTCCTTCAACGACAAGGTGTCGGTGACAGCAGCAATGAGAAGGGCATGCGAATGGTGGCTAGTACAAGACAATATCGCACAGACCACCTATAATAAAAACAATAGAGGTGAATACCGTGGCAACAGCAACAAAGGCAGAGGACGAGGTAATAACACCAGATCCTCCACCAACACTAAACAGTGACGTCTTGTCACTGCCCCCAGACCATGGTCGGGGGACGATTACAACAGTTCCTTCCAGTCTGGGAAAGCATTACCACAGACAGGTGGGTGAGACAACTGATCCAGTTCGGCTATTGTCTAGAGCTAACCTCCACTCCACCCAACATACCCCCAAGACACTGTCCTATGTCCGCAGAGCACATACACTTATTGCAGCAAGAAGTCATCAGCATGCTGCAAAAAGGGGCCATAGAACTCGTACCTGTACAGCAACAGGGTACAGGGGTATACTCGCTGTACTTCTTAATCCCCAAAAAGGACGGGTCTCGGGCCAATACTGGACCTCAGGCCCCTAAACCAATACATCTTTTCAGAACATTTTCACATGCTCACTATACAGCAGGTTCTACCATTGCTCAGTCAGGGAGATTTCCTCGCAACACTAGACCTAAAAGACGCATATTTCCAAATACCGATACATCCAGCACACAGGAAATATCTCAGGTTTACCATACAGAATTAGCACTACCAGTTTAAGGTCCTGCCTTTCGGGGTGACAACAGCCCCCAGGGTGTTTACCAAGTGCCTAGCGACAGTAGCTGCGCACCTACGGAGGAACCATATTCCCGTCTACCCCTATCTGGACGACTGGCTTATACAAGAAAAGTCAGCCCAGCAATGTGCCAGCCACATGTCCCGCACTATTCACCTCCTACACAGCCTCTGATTCTCTTTAAACTACCCAAAGTCTCATCTTCAAACCGCCCTCGTACAACAGTACCTGGGAGCAACAATAGACACTCTGGCAGCAAAGGCGCAGCCAAACTCAGCAAGAATCCACAGCATTCAATCACTGATTCAGAAATTCAGACACCAACACTCGCTCACAGCAAGGGTGTTTATGCAGTTGATAGGCATGATGGCCTCCTGCATCTTCATAGTCCCTCACGCGAGACTACACATGCGTCCGCTTCAGGAGTGCTTAGCACGGCAGTGGAACCAGGCTCAAGGACAATTAAAAGACCTAGTGTTGGTGACCGGTCGCGCATACAACTCTCTGCATTGGTGAAACCCACAAAACCTTTGCAGGGGACGACCGTTCCAAGAGCCTATACCACAAATAGTGCTGACGACGGACGCATCTCTCCTGGGATGGGGAGCGCATGTCCTCCATTACACAGTGCAAGGACTATGGACGACACAGCAAAAGAGGATGCACATCAACCTGCTGGAACGGATGGCAATCTTTATGGCAATGAAGGCGTTCAAAGTACATTTGTGCAACAAAGTCGTGTTGATCCGCACGGACAACATGACTGCCATGTACTACATACAGAAGCAGGGAGGGACACACTCTCCACAGTTGTCACATCTAGCGCAAATCATGTGGAAGTGGGCCATTCAGAGGAATATATTCCTCATGGCGGAACACCTCCCAGGCAGGGACAACCAGATGGCGGATCTGCTCAGCAGACACAGCCACCAGATGCACGAGTGGGAGATACATCCCTCAGTGCTACAACCGTACTTCCAGCAGTGGGGTCACCCAGAGATAGACCTGTTCGCCACAAGGGAAAATGCAAAATGCCAAAGCTTCGCCGCCAGGTTTCCACACCCGCAGTCTCATGGCAATGCGATATGGATGAACTGGTCAGGGATATTTGCGTACGCTTTTCCACCAGCCCCGCTCATACCACTAGTGGCACGCAAACTACGACAACACTCAATGACCCTCATCCTAGTTGCTCCAACGTGGGCGAGGCAACCGTGGTACACCACGTTCTTAGAACTTTCCGTGGTGCCTCATCAAAGGCTGCAATTAACACCAGTCTTAACGCAGAGCCATGGAGACGTTCAGCACTCAGATCCGCAACAGTTAAACATTGCGATCTGGCTCCTGAAGTCATAGTTTGGTTACCTAAACTTGCCTCCTGACTGCATGAATATTATCAAGGAGGCAAGAAGACCTACAACCAGAGCATGCTATGTGGCAAAGTGGAAACGATTTGTCATCTATTGTAACAATAATGACGTAAATCCGCTAGATGCATCAACTCAAAACATCATATGTTGCCCCAGTATTGGAACTTTCATAGATTCCCATGCTTTGTATCATTCCCCGTCGTCGGAATGGGAGCCTCGGTAGTATAAAAACCATAGAAACAAAAGAGAAGCCTAGGCCTCATCTCATTTTGTATCCTATCACCCTCTTTTTGTAAAAAGAGACCAAACTTTTGCCAGGACCAATCAGAGCAGCCTCACCCCCTAGAACCTTCCTGAGAGAGCTCAGAGCCTCAGATTTTTCTACCGCACGTTGTGCTAGGGAGTCTCCACTGAGCTCTGCTCAGTTTTCTCAACCTTTCTGGTTATTTCTTCAAGTTTTTCTACTGAAATCAAGACATGTCTGACAAGAAGGCCCTATTCAGGTCCTGTGCCTCTTGTGGGAAAAAACTACTTTTTGTGGAAGATAAGCATGAAAACTGTATTTATTGCTTATACCCTGACCACAAGGCCACAGACTGCAAGATTTGTAGGACCTTCTCTACCAAGACTCTTCGTGACAGAGAGGGTCGACTTTTGACCTGGCTTCAAAAGATGAAGACTCATCTCTCATCGGACGAAGATGATTCCACATCTTTTGCGTCCTCTCACAGATCCAGGAAGAGGGGTAGGTCTTCCTCTGGTTCTTCTGCAGCTGAGCCCCCTCTTAAGGCCCCTCATAAGATCTCTGACAGGTCTGAGAGGGCTGGTCCCCTTCAATCTCCTCACGGAAGTGAAAAGGAAAGGCAGGGACAGGCTGCTGGATTAATTACAGCCTCAAAGGACAAAAAGGAGG
Source organism: Lissotriton helveticus (assembly GCF_964261635.1). Taxonomy (NCBI): domain Eukaryota; kingdom Metazoa; phylum Chordata; class Amphibia; order Caudata; family Salamandridae; genus Lissotriton; species Lissotriton helveticus. Next base: position 1,009,300,489 of record NC_136068.1, read on the forward strand.
TTAATATCACTTCTCCGTCCAAAAAGGAAAAATCCAGTGACAAATACTCTACTGTCACTCCAGGAACCGGGCCGGAGAAAAAACAGCGTTCGTCGACGGCGAAAACACCAGGTACGTCGACGACTATTACCTCTGTGAAAATTCCCGCTGTTTCCTTGGTTCCGTCGACGGGCTCGTCGGCGGTAGTGATCTCCACGTCGGCGACTTCGTCATTCTTCAAGGTTCCAGGTTCGTCGACTATAGCATCTTCCACGTCGACGACGATGAGCTCCGGTAAGGTGCTGTCGACAGCCTCGTCGACGACGAAAACGACGACGGCGACTTCAACGTCGACTCTGAAGGTGATGACGACGAGTTCGTCTACGAAGCCGTCGACGATCATCCCGTCGACCAAGATTACGTCGACGAAGGCTACTGTACCGTCGACGATTCCATCGACACTACCGTCGACGACTGCTGCATTGTCGACGACTGCTCCGTCGACGAGACCGTCGACGGGTCCAAAAATGCATTTTCCTATGCAAAAAATGAAAATTACACCGGAGATGATGTCCCCTCGACGAGTTTCGTCACATCCACCTACAATGCTTCTGGATGATGAGTCGGAGGAGGATGAGGATGAGTGGTCATTATGGGGCGGCCTATAGTCCCTCAGACTTGAATGTCAAATTGCAGGAGACGGACACAGAGGACTATTATGAACATACAGGTGGCCAGCAGTTTCATCACTATGTTCCAGAAGAGAGGCGTCCGTCTGGTGTAGGGCAGGACATGGTGGCCATGCCCGCCTCTCATCTCTGATCTACAGATGATGCTGCAGGACTATCGAAACAGGTTTCCTTCGGAACCTTCACTGCAGTCTGCGCAACCTCCACCTCAGGTGTTGTCACAAGCACAGCCAGTGATCGGTCTTCCTCCGTTGCCAGTGCCCACGCCTCCACCGGTGATACCTAGGATCCGTTCACGGACGCCGGATCCCGAACCAGCCAATACTATCCAGCAGGATACCTCTTCGGACGAAGAGGCGATGCAGATGGATCCCTTGACTGATCCATTGCAAGACCCGGACTTGGATCAGGGTGACAGTCCGAAGGACAGAAGGGAGGATTTCCAAGAGATCATTAATGAGGGGATGATGGTCTCCAACCAGGTGATAAGCTCGGCTGCGGATTCCTCGCTCTTGGCAGCCCACGGGCACTGCCATGGGATCAACCTGCGACGCCACGCCTGGCTGCGTCTGACGTCACTGAAGCCAGAGGCGCAGCAGAGGGTCGCCAACCTACCGTTTTCAGGAGCGACCCTGTTCGGCAAACATGCGGATAAGGAGATGGCCCACATGAAGGCGGAAGCTGAAACCCTGACAGCTGTCTGGTTGGAGAAGCCGAAGGAACAGAGGAAGACCTTCCGCCTGTTCGAGGCATTACGGTACGCAGGGCAGAGGGCAAGGGCGGCAGGCTGGACATCAGCAGCAGCAGTACCAGCGGCGGCCGTTCCAAAAGCGCCAGAGGGGCAGGTGGTCAGCAGTCCTCCTTCACGAACAAGGGCCCGGCCGGGTCTAAGCCCTGAGGTGCTACTTCCCCCTCTCCTGTTACCCGCTCCGGTGGGGGAGCATACAAAATTACTTGGCAGAGTGGAAAAAAATTACTCCGGACAAGTGGATGCTGAATATCATTTGCAATGGATACAGTCTTCATTTTCTCAGCCCGCCTCCAGCGATTCCACTGGTTTGCTTGCAGTTCCGACTGCGCGAGCTCCAGGCGGAGGCAGGTACCCTGTTAAGAAAAAGGGCGATCGAAGACGTCCCTCTGTCTCCAAGGGGAAAGGGTCTTTACTCACGCTTCTTTCTGGTGCGCAAGAAAGACAAGAACGAGTTCAGGCCCATTCTGGATTTGCGACAAGCAAACAAATGGATTTGCAGGGAAAAGTTTTGCATGCTGTCTTTGCACCAGATCCTCAGCTGCAAAGGGGAGACTGGCTTCGCGCGGTAGATCTGCAGGATGCGTACTTCCATGTGCCCATTGCACGGAAACACCGGAAGTTCCTGCGCTTCCAGGTCGGCACCAATCACTACCAATACACCGTACTCCCGTTTGGACTGAAGTCTGCGCCCAGGACTTTTTCAAAGTGCATGGCAGTGGTGGCGGCACACCTGAGAAAGAACAAGGTGTTTGTTTACCCTTACCTGGACTATTGGTTGATCAAAGCCTCCACCTTCCAGGAAGCGCAATTGCACTTCAACAGGACGGCCGTTCTGTTGACCCAGCTGGGGTTGCACATAAACATATCCAAGTCTGTCCCGACTCCGGTCCAGTGCCTACAGTACTTGGGAGCCTCCATCAATACGCTGTCAGCAAGCGTGTCTCCTTCGGAGGAGAGACGCTTATCGCTCCTTCGGAAGGCTCAGGCTCTCATAGCTGTTCCATCTACAACAGTGAGGACGGTGTCTTCTCTACTGGGGTCGATGGCCTCTCATGTCTTCCTCACTCCACATACACGCCTACACATGCGGCTGCTGCAGGAATGTCTGGAGGATCAGTGGGACCAGAGGCGAGGGCACTGGGACGACAGGATACGACTGTCTCTGCACGCTCAGCAGTCCCTGAGATGGTGGTGTTCGGCAGAGAACATCCTCAAGGGGGTTCCATTCCACAAGGACATTCCCACTCAGACTATCGTTACGGATGCTTCTCTCCACGGCTGGGGAGCGCATTCCGGACAGTTACAGATCCAAGGAATGTGGTCCCCGACTGAGTCCACGTACCACATCAATTTTCTGGAACTCAGCGCTCTTCACTTGGCGCTGAAGGCCTTTCATCCGCCCTTCCAGACCGAACTCTCTGCTTGTACAGACAGACAATATGACCACGATGTATTACCTCAACAAGCAGGGGGCTCGATCGCGCACGCTGTCACAAGAAGCGCAGGCAATCTGGCTGCTAGCCAGAGGACTGACGATAACGGCTACCCATCTGCCAGGTGTGCGGAATACTCAGGCGGACGCACTCAGCAGACTGATCCAGGAAAATCTCGAGTGGGTCATAAACGACGAAATGGTCGAAGACTTCTTCGCCAGGTGGGGCACTCCAGACGTGGATCTGTTCGCCACCGCCGACAGCAGCAAATGCCGAGACTTCGTATCCAGGTATTACCAGCCGGGGACTCTGGGGAGTGCTTTATGGATCAACTGGTCGAACAGCTTTCTGTACGCTTTTCCGCCCATTCCCCTAATTCCGGCGGTGCTCATCAAGCTGTCCCAATCCAGGGTTTGGATGACCCTCATTGCTCTGGAATGGCCCAGACAGTGGTGGTTCACGGATCTGCTTCACCGGTCTCTCCTTCCTCACATACGGCTGCCGTGCCGGCCGGACCTTCTCACGAAGTTCGGGGGGCAGATGGTGCACCCCAACCTCTGGTCTTTGAGTTTGGCGGCATGGCTCCTGAGAGTGCAATATGGCCATTTGAATCTTCCTGAAGATTGTATGGACATACTGAAGGAGGCTAAGCGAGCTTCCACTAGGACTTCCTATGCTTTTAGGTGGAAGAGATTCTGCATCTGGTGCACGTCTAAGAACTATGATCCGACGACATGCAAGGAAGATGTCATCCTTCCATACCTTTTGCATTTGGCGCAGTCTGGCCTTAATTTACATTCTAGTAAGGTTCATCTTGCTGCGCTGACTGCCTACAGGAAATGCCCTTCACAGACATTCTTCTTCCAGGTTCCTGTGATAAAGGATTTTTGGAAACTTGAAGAAAGTGTTTCCTCCTGTTCGGCTTCCTTCGTGGGAGCTGAATGTGGTGCTGTCCAGGTTGATGAAGGAGCCGCTTCGCTGCAGCACCTGTCCTGGAAAACGGCGTTCCTCGTGGCCATTACATCGGCCCGCAGGGTGAGTGAAATTCAGGCATTGTGTTGCGAGGAACCTTATACTGTATTTCATGCTGCTAAGGTTGTGATACGTACTCACCCTAAGTTCCTTCCTACGGTGATTTCTGATTTTCATGTTAACCAGGCTATAACTTTTCCTAAGTTTTTTCAGAATCCTTCCACTCCAACGGAAAGATCTCTTCATTCCCTGGATGTCAGAAGGGTGTTGAAATTCTATCTGGATAAAACCAAGGATATTCGTAGGTCAGACCAATTGTTTATCAACTATGGGTCGGCCAGGACAGGTCTTGCTACCTCTAAACAGTCCATCTCTAGGTGGATTGTGTTCTGTATCCAGTTATGTTATCAAACGGCTTATAAGACCTTAGGGGGTAAGCCTAAGTTTCATTCCACCAGGGGCAAAGCGGCTACTACAGCTTTGCTCCGTACTGTTCCCATTGCAGACATCCGCAGGGCTGCCACGTGGAAGTCGGTCCATACCTTTGCGAAGCACTACTGTCTGGACTCTGATGCCAGAACAGATGCTCAGGTTGGGCAGGCTTCGTTACGAAATCTGTTTGCACAGTAGTGGTGTTGTCTTTTTCCTCCACCGCCGGTTTGGTTGTGGGGATGGGCTTGCCATTCAATGCACTAGATTATGACTATAGACCGAGATCCCCTACTACAGAAAGAGTAGTTTCTTACCTGTAACTCCAGTTCTGTAGTAGGGGTATCTCTGTGATAGTCATAAGCGCCCGCCCTCCTCCCCGGTGGAGAAAAGAATGGAATATTGAATGCTACAGGTCTAGCTTTATACACCTCCAAAAAACTGAAAGTGGAGGGAGTTACTGTGCATTCTGGTATACCGAGAGTTCTGGAAAGTTTCCTTAAAGGCACGGTATCCCTTTTTAAGCCATATAATGGCAGCTTATGTCCATCCCCTTCCTCTCTATCATTCCAAGGATTTGGTGAGGGGGGTCAGTTTTCTCTATGGGTGAAACTTGGCAGATTGTGCTGAATATGATATTGGTGAAATATCTTTTGCATTTCTAGTTGAAGTACTGGACAGTGTAGCCTTACATGTATAGGCTGCATTATGTCTTTAATTCGCTCTTAAGTGTCTATGCAGGACTGCACAGAAGACAGTTTAAGAGATTATTTTTGATTGCTCCGGGGTCCCCGCGCATGAGCGGGACTATTCACTAGATTGGGACTATAACAGAGATACCCCTACTACAGAACTGGAGTTACAGGTAAGAAACTACTCCTATTAGACATATTTGAACAGTCGCAAAGGTCTATTCAAATTCTTCCTATGATTAAAGGGGGTCATCAAACATGCTCCAGAGCTATGTAAAGACCCTGTAAGTACTAGGATCCTAAATCCTAGAATTGTGAAAAAAATATAGGCCTGCACCTGCAGATCCAGCCTACATTAAAGGACAACTACCATTAGATTCACTAGTTGTATCAAATGCTAGGAAAAGGGCAAATTCACAAACGTCAGGTGAAGCCCCCCACCGGACACAGAATCTAAAGTCATAGAGGCCTCAGGCAAAAGAATAGCTGCGCAAGCTACGAACATAAGGCGTATAGCTAACACACAAGCCCTCCTTTCAAGATATGATAGGGCACATTATGATCAGTTAGAGAAACTATTAGAACATCTACCTGACCAATATAAAACGCAGGCAAACAACCTTATACAAGAAGGCAAGCTAATTTCCAATGCCTCAATCAAGTGTGCACTTGATGTGGCAGACACTGCGTCTAGAGCTGTGTGAGAACACTAGTGTTCTACTTAGAAGACATGCGTGGCTACGCATCTGGGGATTTAAACAGGAAGTGCAAACTACCATTTTAAAACAACCATTTAACCAAAATCAATTGTTTGGACCAGAGGTTGACACAGCACTTGAAATGATGAAGAAGGATACAGAGACTGCCAAATCTATGGGAGCTTTACGGTCCACACAAGCTAGAAGTTCCTTTCGTCGCTCCTTCTACAGAGGAGGCTCCAAATAAACCGGAGCAGACAATACAACATCCTTCAAATCTAACACACAAACATCCTCTAACAAAGGTTATTTTAGAGGAGGATATAGAGGAAACAACAACAAAGGAAGAGGTCGGGGGTAATCGCAATAATCGAACCTCTTCCACCACAAAACAGTGACTTTCCTCTGCTTCCCCAACAGCATTCCACTCCTGTGGAGGGCAGATTAACACAGTTCCTACCTGTCTGGAATTCCATTACAACAGACAAGTGGGTAAGTCAAAATATCCAGTATGGCTACTGCCTTGAACTTACAGCAACCCCTCCATACATCCCACCCAAGCAGCGTCCAATGTCTGCAGAACATCTTACTCTGCTCAAACAAGAAGTCCTGTCACTTCTTCAAAAGGACGCAATAGAAATAGTTCCTTTACAAGACCAAGGAACAGGGGTTTACTCGCTGTATTTTCTAATACCCAAGAAGGACGGGACACTAAGACCAATTCTCGACCTCAGGCTCCTTAATCATGACATACAATCCGATCATTTTCATATGATCACTTTACAACAAGTGCTTCCACTGCTGCAACAAGGCGATTTCCTTACAACACTACATTTAAAGGCCACCTACTTCCACATTCCGATACATCCTGCTTACAGAAAGTATCGAAGGTTTGTACTGGAAGAACAACATTATCAATTCTAAGTCCTTCCATTCGGAGTTACAACAGCACCAAGAGTATTCACAAAGTGCCTAGCAGTAGTAGCAGCACATCTCAGGAGACAACAAATACATGTCTTCCCTTATCTAGACGATTGGCTCATAAAAGCCAAGTCATTCAATCAGTGTGTTCAACACACACATCAGACAATTCAAACATTGCATGACTTAGGGTTCACAATAAACTACACCAAGTCGCACCTGCAACCCTCTCATACACATCAGTATCTAGGAGCTACAATAAACACGACTACAGCTCTAGCGTATTCCAGTCCAGCAAGGATACAGAGCATTCAGAACGCCTCTACCACTAATACCATTAGTAGTACGCAAGCTCAGACAACAGTCTCTCAAATTAATCCTGGTAGCTCCCACATGGGCACGCCAACCGTGGTTTACCACACTGCTAGAACTCTCTAGTTCCACACCGAAAATTACAACTGACACCATCCCTGCTAACGCAGACCATGGAGACATCAGACATCCAGACCCAAATCAACAATCTGGCTCCTGAAGTCCGAGAGTTTGGTTATCTTACCCTACCACCAGACTGTATGCACATCATTAAAGAAACCAGGAGACCTACTACCAGAGCTTGTTATGCTGCTAAATGGAAGAGATTTGCCATTTATTGCAACAATAACCAAATTGATCCACTGGATGCTTCTATCCAGAATATCATTTGCTACCTTTTACATTACAAAGATCTAACTTTGCATATTCATCCATACGCCTGCACCTTGCTGCAATTGCAGCATATTTACAAAACAGACAGCATCTGTCTCTTTTTAGAGTACCTGCTATGAAAGCATTTATGGAAGGATTAAAAAGAATCATTCCACCCAGGTTACCACCTTCTCCAGTATGGAACCTAATCGTTGTTCTTACAAGACTCATGGGTCCCCCTTTTGAACCTTTACACAAATGTGAACTGCAATTCCTCACATGGAAAACAGCTTTCCTTATTATTACCTCTTAGAAGAGTGAGATACAAGCTTTCACAATACAAGAACCATTTTTACAACTACATTGTAACAAGGTGGTTCTAAGAACTAATCCTACATTACTTCCAAAAGTCTTTAGTCCTTTTCATTTAAACGAATCTGTAGCGTTACCTCTGTTTTTCCAAAACCCTGACTCTATAGCAGGAGCTCCACGCACACTAGCTGTTAAAAGAGCTCTTCTCTACTGCATTCAAGATGGCCGCCGGGTAGGAGCTCCTGGTAAGAGCTCCGAGTGCTTGGGATCCCATTCTTGGATTTTATCCCTGTTAGCACCCAGCAGCATCAAGTAACTGGATCTGAACAAGTAACTGGATGTTCGAGGCATATGGGCTGCAGATGGTACATTTATGAATAGATCGCCATCTGGTGTTGGGCTCGGATGATTGCACTTGTTTTTCTTCTGGAGAAGTCTTTGTCGTCATTGACGACTCCTCCTCTTGGTGTTAGTGCGCATGGGCATCGGCTCCATCCTTAGATTGTTTTTTTCCGCCATCGGGTTCGGATGAGGATCGAAGCGCTCCGGACCGACTTCGATAAAGGTTATATTCGGCGCGTAACCCTTTCCAATTCGACGGTATTGTTATCGAACGCGACTTCACTTCCATCTCGACGCGTTTCGAAGAACGACGACTACGAGAAGACCAGCTCGACATAGTCCAGCCCGGAGTCCATGGAAAGGACTCCATTCAAAAAATGTCCAACGTGTGGTGCTAAGTTCCCACACAAGGACCTACACGAGGTGTGCAACCTCTGCTTGTCCCCTGAACACGAATCCAGGGACTGTGAGGCCTGTGCAGCATTTTCCTCAAAATCGACGATTAGAAACCGTCGAGCCCGAAGACACGAGGTATCGAGAATGCAGTCACAAGCAATCCCGGAGCTGTTCGAGGACCAGCACCCAGAAGAGGAGGAAGAGGAGGTCGACGAAGCGGGGTCAGAAGCGGACGAGTCCGACGTCGAGGAAATCGACGTCCAGCAAACCGTGAGTGACGACGTCCCTTTACCAAAGAACAGACCCCGCACGGTGTCGACCCCGCCCTCGAGCCCGGTCAGACAACCGAAAAAAGTTTCCGACGCCCCGCCTTCGGGCCCGGCAACGAAACCGAAACACTCGGTCTCCCATCATGGTGGTTCCGATAAACGACCCACATCGACACCGAAGCTCCATGTCAAGGAAAGCTCGAAGTCGAAACAGTCCATGTCGACACCGAAACACGTTTCGACGTCGAAAACACCATCGACACCGAGGACATCCTCGACGCCGAAAACATCGGATCCGAATAAAATCTCGGTGCCGAAAATACAAATGGACAGTCAGAAGAAAAAACACCTTTCGGACCCAAAAACTGCGGTACCGACACAGGAATATAAAACCGATCCTAAACAAAAGACTCTATTTATCGATCCACAAACTGGCAAGGTAGTCACAGAACTACCTAAAAAGAGGAAGAATGAACAGTCGGACGAAAAAACTCCTCCGAAGAAGAGAACAATGGGGACAAATACAACTCCCCCCCCATTCTCCACCACCTAGAGACACACCCTCTTCTCCTCTTCCTCACAATAGGCCAACTATTCCTCCCACACGACCATCTACACCTATAACAGATGTAGAAAGTGACACAGGGAAGGGAGAACATCCTGGGGATGATGAAGACACAATCCCAGAGGAGGCAGACCCATGGGAACAGTACAATGTAGGGTCAGATAACGATAACGACCCTGAATTGTATCCGTCAAAACCTTCACCTCCTGATGATAATACTGGGTTCGAGGCATGTGGGCTGCTAAATTCATATCTTAGCATTAGATCGCCGCCTAGTGTTGGGTCCGGATGATCGCACATTGTTGTCCTGGAAGAGTCTTCGAAGTATCCTGAGATAGGTGGCTCCTCCCCTGGACTACAGTGCGCATGGGCATCGGCTCCATCCCCAGATTGTTTTTTTCCGCCATTGGGTTCGGATGTGGTCTCGACGTCTTTCTGTCGAAACCGAGAAAAACTAACTTTTAGCGGCCAAAAGGCCTCGCTTTTTTTGCGTCGGTATTGTCTGCGCACGGTCTCGAGTCTTCCGTCTCTTGGAGCCGGAATAAGCGGAGTTTTCTTTCGCTCTTCGGACTTTGAGGCCTTCTCATCGCGACACGACTGCAAAACTTTTCTGAACATGGAGCAGAGTTTAAGTACTGCCCGCTCTGTGGGTCCAAGTACCCACACATCGATCTACACCCCGTCTGTAACAAATGCCTTTCGCCTGACCACGACGACGGCAAGTGCAAAGCCTGTGCACAGTTCCGGTCTAAGAACACTCTCAAGCTTCGGCGCGCGGTGCGCATGGAAGCTAGACAAGCGGCCCCGGATCTGGAAAACATCTTCGGCGACCAGGAAGAAGAGGACCAGGGTCATCATCTTCAAATCTCCCCACCCGAGACGGAGGTCGAGGCGGATCCGGTAGACGACGACGGAGTCGTGGGTCAAGGCCTTGAATACGTCGACGAGGTAGGAGACGACGAAGAGATTTATGGGGCCGCGGCGGATAGCTCAGGGGACGAGCTCTGCCCCGAAGGTTACGAGGATACCGACCGGGTCACGGGATCGCCTGTAGGCCTTACCCAAGACCCAGTGCCGCAAGCCACAGCCCCGCCTTCTGGCCCGGCCACGGACTTACTTGCTGAGCAGACTGTATCGAAACCGAAACCATCGGGATCGACTACATCTAAGATGGCCGACCCGAAAACGAAACCGAAACTTAAGGACTCGAGTGTCCCTAAGATGGCTGCCGTGCCGGCGAAAACGACTGTACCCGCTACTCCATCGACTCCGTCGACCTCCGGTCCGCAGAAGTCGAAGAAGTCCGTCGATTCCGCTGCTGCAAAATCGAAATCGACGCCTGAGGAGGGGTCCTCTAAGAAAGATGGTCGGCACGGGTCAACAGCTGCGCCGCCGTCCAAGCACGCCAACGTCGGCTCCACGGAGGCTACGCAGGCGCACGGATCGAAGACTGGCACGTCTGCGCACCGGTCCCAGGAATCGGGGTCGGTGACAGTGGGATCCGCGTCAAAAGCGCACAAGGCCCACAAAGACGTCGGATCCGAGGGAAAGGTCAAGACATCCTCGTCGGCGCCAAAACCCACTGTGAGTGAGACGTCCCCCATCGCCGAATCACTACAGAGAATCAGGGAGAAGGCCTCTGCTCCGTCGGCTCCGATATCATCGCCGCAGGCGCAAAAGGACAATCCAGCAAAGCCTTCTGGCAAACTTCTCTTTATTTTGCCGCCGAAGGAGGCGCCGAAAGCCTTTTCCACCAAATCGGCACCAAAGAAGACGGTTTCTTCAACGGCTGGCCCACTTCCACGTCGGGTACTCGAATCAGAGGATGATTCAGAGCATTTCATCGACGCTGACACAGGCAAATTGACCCTCTATAAGAGAAAAATCACTTCAGAGTCAGTGGACTCATATGTCATCCCACTGAAAAAGAAAAGGGTGCCCCTTGACGCTTCAGGCCTCATGGAACCAATCCAGCCTCCTCCGACACGGAGCCCTACTCCCTCACCAGAACACTCTGCGGGTGAGGGGTATGATGAGGACGAGCAATACAATTTCCCTATCAATGAACCAGATGCACAACCGGATTCATATGATGACACTGGTGACCAGGGCACCCAAAGTGTGGGGCATGACCCGCAGCTTTTTAATGCACGTGCATCCCCAACTGAGGATTCAGCAGGTTTTCATGCACTAATTGAGAGGGCGGCAGCCAATCATGATGTGGACATGCATGCTGACCCGGTAGAGGAAGACTTCCTTTTCGACACATTTTCAGTCTCTGAAAGGACAGTAAAGACGCTGCCTATGCTTAAAGGAGTCCTCAAGCATGCTGGGGACATATTTAAGGAGCCTACCAGAGCACGAGTGGTCAATCCACGTATTGAAAAGAAGTACAGACCTGCACCTGCAGAGCCCGCATACATTCGGGGACAGTTGCCACTGGACTCTCTTGTGGTCGCCAATGCCAGGAAACGTGCCAACTCCCAGACGACGGGTGAAGCTCCTCCCCCGGATAAGGAGTCCAAAGTGCTAGAGGCAGGGGGCAAAAGAGTAGCTGCACAGGCCGCAAACTTTTGGCGCATTGCCAATACACAAGCACTCTTAGCACGTTACGATAGGGCGCATTACGACACCCTAGAACAGATTATACAACACCTGCCTCCAAAGTTCCAAGAAGGCACCAAACTGCTTATTGAGGAAGGGAAGCTAATCTCAAACGCAGCCATCAAGTGTGCACTTGACGCCGCAGACACAGCTGCTAGAGCTATCAACACTAGCGTTATGCTGAGACGACAGGCGTGGCTCCGCATCTCGGGGTTTAAACCAGATATTCAGACAACCATTCTTAATCAGCCAGTCAATCCTGATAGTCTGTTTGGTCCAGATGTTGACACCACCCTAGAAAAAATAAAAAAAGACACAAACTGCTAAGTCCATGGGGGCCCTACAGTCACAACAGTTTCGTGGCAGCAATTTTCGTCGCTCAGGTGCACGTGGAGTCACCAGAGGACAAATGGGTCAACAATCTCAGTTCTCAAGAGGTGGAGCACAATCCTCGTTCACAAAACAGAACAAGGGAGGTTACAGAAATAACAGCAACAGAGGTCGCGGCAGAGGAAACAACAGCTCCCGCTCCTCTACCCCAAGCAAACAGTGACTCTCTGTCGCTGCCCCCCGACCACTTAACACCTGTCGGGGGGAGACTGCAGCAATTCCTGCCCGTCTGGAGAAACATCACCACAGACAGGTGGGTGCGACAACTAGTCCAGTATGGTTATTGCCTAGAGTTGAAATCCATTCCACCCAACATCCCGCCAAGGCAAAGGCCTATGTCCGCAGAGCACTTGCACTTATTGCAGCAGGAAGTAGTGGTGATGCTGCAAAAAGGCGCAATCGAGCTCGTGCCGGTGGGAGAGGAAGGCACAGGGGTATATTCCCTGTACTTCCTTATTCCAAAGAAGGACGGATCTCTCAGACCCATTCTAGATCTACGTCCACTCAACCTGTACATACTATCAGAACACTTCTATATGCTTACACTGCAACAAATTCTTCCCTTGTTAAACCAAGGGGACTTCTTAGCAACCTTAGATCTCAAGGATGCTTATTTCCACATTCCACTACACCCGTCTGTAGGAGAGTAGGGTCTGCAATCCTATGATCACCCAGATTTTTGCTTTTTGCTGCACTGGTTTACGACTTTCCCTGGCTGTGGGCCTGCTAATCAGACCCACAGCCTAGCTGTTCTCTCTATCCAAATTGTACTCAGGTACTGAATTGGCACTGGGCCCTCTCCAAGTCCCTGTACCCAGGGCTGAGGTGTACCCAGAAGTCTCCCAGGGGCTGAAGCATGTATTATGCCACCCCTGGGCTGACTAACTAAACTGACACAACTGGCTGCACGACAGCTGGGGCAAGGTGGTGTACTCACCCTTTGCTTTAGATATAGTATACCTATATCTAACCCTAAAATGGACACACAGATCTCCTATCAGTCACTCCTATGGCAGGCCTTAACAATCCTGAAGGCAGAGTGCTTGGAATCGTGTGAGATGGTGCTCTGGCATGAGCTGAGCCTGTCTGCGGCTTTCGGGACCCATCCCTTAGCCGTTTCCATGATATCGCATACCATATACTCTTAAGTGCATTATAATCCTCGCGGTTATATGCCAACTCTGGTATCGCTTTATCAAAACATGTCGAGTAAGGTGTCATACGAATTGGAATACTAACCCCTCGCCAATTCTGGCGACGGGGTTAGCATTCCACCCTTCTAGAGGGACACGACATGTATGTAACCCCTAACCCCGGTTAAAGTCAAACAGAGCCTCAGCTCCACAAAATGGATGCTGCCACCGAGACACAAGTCTGCCCTCCTGCTGCTGGGAGTCCTCCCAGAGCAGGAGATAAGGACAAAGGGTTTCCTGCCGGGGGCGGTGCCAGCACCGTCCCAGACAGGGTTTTGTGTATTGTAGGTAGGCAGGGCTTCAGAGGAAGGTGACTGCACGTGGCACCCCGGTGCTCACTGTGCATAGGCTGGCTGGAACCAGTTCCAGGGTCACTCCAGACCCTGTGCTGGGGAAAAGCCCGCCAAGGAAGTGGGTGTAACCACCCCCCTCCTAGTCTCACCCCTAGGGCAGGACTTAGTCGCGTGCCAGCCCCTTTTTACAGGATAAAGGTAGGAACTGGCCCCCTTCCAAATCAGATCATCTTTGAATCCTGAAACTACTTTCCACGAAAGGAACTCAAGACTTCTTCCTAAGATTTCTCCCTTGTGACTAAGGAGTAGTCACCCTGCATCCGCAGGCACCATCTTAAGAACACTGCGGTCTGCTGCAAGTCTCTCCTCCGGATCAAGACTGCCCAGCTCGACGAGAACCGGCTTCCCTGGCACCTCTGACCTCTACCTACATCATCAGTCACGCTGAGATTCGTGGGTGTGACGAGACCTCGAGGGACCGGCCATCTTCAAGACTGCACGACTTCTGCACAGCAAGCCCGCCGAGTAATTTCCTGGTGAGTGCTTTGGGGTCCGAGAAGCCCCGACCCTGAGCAGCTCCAGCACCGAAGTGCAGCCTCCCAGCATCTCCACGATCTGCGTGGGGCCCTTCTGCTTTTTTTGCTGCTCACCGCGTTGTTTGGCTACTAGCCCGCTGGCTTGTGGCCTTCTGAACGACGCCCGACGACATCACTGCTGCTAGTCTGGTTGCTCCAGACTGGCCCTTGCTTCCCTCCATCGGAGAAGTACCCTGGACCCTCCTGGTTCGGCTAAGACGCCATTTTAGGTCCACCGCGTGGGCCTTGCATTTGCCAAGACTTGTTGCCCAATCCTGGGTCCAGCGACGTCGACAGCAAGAACCTTCGTGGGACAGCTCGCACCTCCATCCTGGTCGCCGACAACGCCTCCTGGTCCGAGAGACTGCAGAGCCCAGCAGCGCCCACTCACCTGACTGCGGTGACTTCGCCCGGTGCCATCCTGGTGCCCACTTAATCACTGGCTAGTGGTTCAAGAACTTGGTCCCCTCTGCTTTCAGGTTTTCTTCTTCCCTGATCCAGGCTTGGATCCATCGAACTTTCCTTCACTGGTCGCCTGCCAGCAACTTCCTTCTTCCAGGCTCCTGGTCCGGCAACGAGATTCCCGACGTCTTTTCAGACCTATGCAGCTGCAGCCCCTGGGCTAGGTAACTTCGGCACTTCGGTGTCCCAGCATAGCCTCACTATCCTAGGGTCAGGATCCACTGTCGTTTTCTCCCTACCAGGTCGGGTTCGCCCGTGAACACTAACTTTGCCTTTACTAGCTTCCATAGACTTTGTCCCGCATCCCGCGTGAGAGTGCACACTCTGCACCCGAGTCCCCTAGGCCTCCTAGAAGTAATCTAACGATTCTATAGTCAAGTCCTAGCGATTCCAAAGCCTATTAGTACTGTACTTACCTGCTAGTAATTTCGCATTCCACTTTTAGAGTATATGGTTTTTCGTGCCCCTCGGGCATTTGTGTATAACGTGCTAACTTTAAGTATTTTCGTAAGAGTTTTGTTGTGTGCCTAGCACCCTGTCCTCATAAAGAGTACAGGGTTGTTGTGATTCTAATAAATACACTGTTTATTCTCATAACACTTGTGTTGTGTCCTTTCACTGGGTGTTCAAGGGGTAATGTGATGGTAAAACAGCTGGCTTAACACGCCCTCTAGAGTCTTAGCCTTAGACTGCTCGTATCCATGCTACTAGGATAGCTGGTCTATAAGGTTGACTTACAACCAATCATCAATAAGGGTTGTTTGGACTGATATATAGTGATCACTAGAATAGTGACCACTGCACATCAGGCCAACTTCTCACACCGTCCCACAGGAAATACCTCAGATTCACTATCCAAGGCAAGCATTATCAGTTCAAAGTCCTACCCTTCGGAGTGACCACAGCCCCAAGAGTGTTTACCAAGTGTCTGGCGACAGTAGCAGCGCACCTCAGGAGGCAGAACATTCATGTCTACCCCTACCTAGACGACTGGCTCGTTCAAGCCAAGTCGGAACAACAGTGCGCCGCGGACATGTCAACTACCATTCACCTCCTTCACGATCTGGGCTTCTCGTTGAACTACCCAAAGTCGCATCTTCAGCCGGCACATGTCCGGCAGTTTCTAGGTGCGACGATCAATACCCTGACGGCCATGGCTCAGCCAAACCAAGTCAGGATAGACAGCATGCAGTCTCTGATCCAAAAGTTCAGACCACAACACTCACTTCCAGCGAGAGTGTTCATGCAGTTGATTGGCATGATGGCCTCCTGCATCTTCATAGTCCCTCACGCACGGTTGCATATGCGTCCGCTCCAGGAATGCTTGGCAAATCAGTGGACACAGGCTCAGGGACAATTGACAGACCTAGTGTTGGTTACCAGTCGGGCATACGACTCTCTGCATTGGTGGACTCCACACAACCTTTGCAAGGGCCGACTGTTCCAGGAGCCAGTGCCACAAATTATCCTGACAACGGACGCATCTCTCCAGGGATGGGGAGCTCATCTGCTCACTTACACAGTGCAGGGACTATGGACGACGCAGCAACAGAAGATGCACATCAACTATCTGGAACTGATGGCAATCTTCATGGCGCTCAAGTCCTTCATTGTACATCTGTGCAACAAGGTAGTGTTAGTCCGGACCGACAACATGACCGCGATGTACTACATTCAAAAGCAGGGGGGCACCCACTCGCCACAGCTGTCTCATCTGGCTCAGGGCATGTGGAAGTGGGCCATTCAGAGGAACATTTTCCTCATGGCAGAACACCTCCCGGGCAAGGACAATCAGATGGCGGATCTGCTCAGCAGATACAGCCATCAAATGCACGAGTGGGAGTTACACCCATCTGTACTCCACCCGTACTTCCAGCAGTGGGGTCATCCGGAGATAGACCTGTTTGCCACAAAAGAAAACGCAAAATGCCAACACTTTGCCGCCAGGTTCCCTCACCCACAGTCGCAGGGCAATGCGATATGGATGAACTGGTCAGGCAACTTTGCGTACGCTTTTCCACCAGCCCCTCTGATACCGCTGGTCGCGAGAAAGCTAAGGCAGCACGCGATGACTCTCATCCTAGTTGCTCCAACGTGGGCGCGCCAAGCATGGTACACCACGTTCCCCGAACTCTCAGTGGTGCCGCATCAAAGACTGCGCCTCACGCCCAGTCTTTTGACGCAGAACCATGGAGAAATTCAGCATCCAGATCCGCAACAGCTCAACCTGGCAATCTGGCTCCTGAAGTCCTAGAGTTTGGATACCTTAACCTACCTCCGGAATGCATGGACATCATCAAGGAGGCACGGAAGCCAACTACCAGAGCATGCTATGCTGCGAAATGGAAGCGTTTTGTCATTTACTGTACAGCCAATGACATCAACCCGCTAGATGCATCTATCCCTAACATCATTTGCTATCTGTTGCATCTTTACAAGTGCAATCTAGCGTACACTTCCATTCGGATACATCTATCCGCCATAGCGGCTTATCTTCAGAACAGGCAGCATCTCTCTGTCTTCAGAGTGCCTGCCATTAAAGCTTTCCTTGAAGGTCTGAAACGAGTCATTCCCCCAAGAACACCACCAGCTCCGGTGTGGAACCTCAATGTGGTCCTCACCAGACTAATGGGACCACCTTTTGAGCCACTGCACTCGTGTGAACTCCAGTTCCTAACGTGGAAAGTAGCTTTCCTAATCGCTATCACGTCGCTAAGGCGTGTTAGTGAGCTGCAAGCGCTCACAATCCAAGAGCCATTCATTCAGATTCATCCAAATAGGGTAGTGCTACGTACTAACCCCAAATTCCTTCCGAAGGTGGTGTCACAGTTTCATCTCAACCAAACTATTGACTTACCGGCATTCTTCCAAAACCCACAAACGGTGGCGGAAAGAATGCTCCATACGTTAGACGTACGGAGGGCGTTGATGTACTACATAGACAGGACACAACCCTTTAGAAAGACAAAACAACTTTTTGTTGCCTTCGCACCACAACACAAAGGCAACCCTATTTCCAAAGCAGGAATAGCCAGGTGGATTGTTAAGTGCATCCAAATATGTTATCAAAAGGCCAAGCGCACTTTAACGATACCCCCAAGGGCGCACTCCACACGTAAACTGGGGGCATCCATGGCTTTCCTAGGGAACATTCCTTTAGAGGATATTTGCAGAGCAGCCACGTGGGTTACACCACATACCTTTACAAAACACTACTGTGTTGACGTACATTCCAAGCAGCAAGCAGCTGTAGGACAGGCTGTTCTCAAGACACTCTTTCAGGTTTCTGCAGCTGGCACGGGCAACCGCCGCTGATGGAGGGACTGCTATGTATTCTATGCTAAGATATGAATTTAGCAGCCCACATGCCTCGAACGGAATATGCTACTTACCAGTATGCATCTGTTCTTGGCATGTAGGGCTGCTAACATTCATATCGCCCACCCTCCTCCCCGGTGCCTGTCGCAGCTGCAGATATACTATTGTATTCACTTATTAGCATGGACATCCTTTACACTTTTCACTCCATCTTCTGCCACAATGGCGAAAAACAATCTGGGGATGGAGCCGATGCCCATGCGCACTGTAGTCCAGGGGAGGAGCCACCTATCTCAGGATACTTCGAAGACTCTTCCAGGACAACAATGTGCGATCATCCGGACCCAACACTAGGCGGCGATCTAATGCTAAGATATGAATGTTAGCAGCCCTACATGCCAAGAACAGATGCATACTGGTAAGTAGCATATTCATTTTGCGCAACTCTTTAATAGAGCAGCAAAATACCACAAGGTAGAGCTACATGCAGAACCTCAAATAGAGGATTTCTTATTAGAAACACTACCTGCTGCACAAAGAACATCAGGAACACTACCAATGCTTAAGGGCCTTCTCAATCACACATCAGAGATATTCAAAGACCCGGTGAGGGCTAGAGTACTGAACCCAAGAATTGATAAGAAATATAGAGCAGCTCCAAAAGACCCAATATTCATTAAAGGACAAATTCCTCTAAACTCACTAGTGGTCACAAACGCTCGTAAGAGAGCAAACTCTTTATCTACAGGAGAAGCTCCACCTCCTGACAGAGTCTAAGCTAATAGATGCCTCTGGCAAGAGAGTAGCATCTCAAGCGGCTAACAGCTGGCGCATAGCTAATACACAAGCACTACTTGTAAGGTATGACAGAGCGCATTATGATGAATTAGAAAAACTCATCACACATCTCCCTAAAGAACATCAAAAGAGGGCAGTTCAACTCATACAGGAAGGGAAGTTAATTACTAACACTTAAATCAAGTGCGCCCTAGACGCGGCAGACACTGCAGCAAGATCTATAAACACAAGCATCATGTTAAGGAGACATGCATGGCTTAGGGTTTCAGGGTTCAAACAAGAGGTACAAACATCATTACTGAACCAACCTTTTGATGAGAAAACACTTTTCGGCACAGGGACAGATGAGGCCTTAGAAAAGATGAAAAAGGATACGGAAACGGCAAAATCAATGGGAGCATTGCAACAGCCGACACAAAGAGGTTCCTTTCGTAGGTCCACCTATAGAGGAGGATCCAAAAATACAGGTACAAGCCAGCAACAAACCTCTTTTACTCCTACATCACCCAGAGGTAATTCTAGAGGTGGTTACAGAGGTAACAACAACAAAGGTAGAGGTCGCGGAAACAACAACCGCAACTCTCCAACCCCAAAGCAGTGACTTCATACAGCTCCCCCCAGACCATATAACACCGGTCGGGGGACGCCTATCACAGTTCCTACCTGTCTGGGAAAACATCACATCAGACAGGTGGGTGAGACAAATTATCCAACATGGTTATTGCCTAGAACTCACAGCTACCCCACCAAACATCCCCCCCAAACAGCGTCCAATGAAACAAGATCACCTGACACTGTTAAAACAAGAAGTACTATCCCTGCTAGAAAAGCATGCCATAGAGAAGGTTCCACAGCACCAACAAGGAACAGGAGTATACTCCCTATACTTCCTAATTCCCAAAAAGGACGGGTCTCTAAGGCCAATACTGGACCTAAGACCTCTCAACGCATACATAAATTCGGAACATTTCCACATGGTCACGCTCCAACAAGTACTTCCTTTACTGAAGAAAGGGGACTTTCTTTCTACACTGGATCTAAAAGACGCTTACTTTCATATCCCGATTCACAAAGCCCACAGGAAATACCTCAGGTTTGTGGTAGAAGGACAACATTATCAGTTCAAGGTCCTTCCGTTTGGTGTCACAACGGCACCAAGGGTGTTCACAAAATGCCTAGCAGTGGTGGCAGCTCACCTAAGAAGACAACAAATACATGTCTTCCCCTACTTGGACGACTGGCTAATAAAAGCCAAGTCACAAGAGGAATGTCTTCAGAACACACAAAAGACAATTCAGCTGCTACACCAGCTAGGGTTCACGGTGAACTACACAAAGTCACACCTGCAACCAAGCAAGGTTCAACAATATCTGGGGGCTACTATAGACACAGAAAAAGCCAAAGTATACCCCAATCCAGTCAGGATCCAAACAATGCTTACAATCATTCAAAGATTCCAACCACAACACTCACTAACAGCAAGGGTGTTCATGCAGCTATTAGGGATGATGTCATCCTGCATACTGCTAATACCATATGCCAAACTACAAATGCGTCCGCTACAAGAATGTTTAGCGACACAGTGGAATCAGGCTCAAGGACAGATTACAGATCTGGTGTTGGTAGACGACCGCACACACCGCTCTCTGAAGTGGTGGAACACAACAAACATTGCAAAGGGGCGGTCGTTCCTAGAACCAATTCCACAGGTGACAATAACAGCGGACGCATCGCTCACGGGATGGGGAGCACATATGGAGAAATACACAGTACAAGGAAGGTGGAGTGTGCAGGAAAGAAGACTGCACATCAATCATCTAGAACTACTAGCAGTGTTTCTAGCATTGAAAGCCTTCCAAATACATGTTACCAACAAAGCAGTCCTGATCAGAACAGACAACATGACAGCAATGTATTATATTAAAAAACAGGGGGGGACGCACCCTCTCCAACTATCCAGACTAGCACAGGAAATTTGGAGATGGGCCATTCCTCAAAACATCTATCTGTTAGCCGAACACCTACCAGGAGTCCAAAACCAGATAGCAGACATCTTAAGCAGACAGTCCGAACAAATACACGAATGGGAACTGCACCAACACATACTGCAGCCATTCTTCCAAAGATGGGGACAACCAGAGATAGACCTCTTTGCCACTCATCAGAACGCAAAATGCCAAAGCTTCGCGTCCAGGTACCCACACCACCTGTCTCAGGGCAATGCGTTATGGATAAATTGGTCCAACAAATTTGCATATGCTTTTCCCCCTCTCCCACTAATCCCATTAGTGGTCAGAAAGCTGCAACAACACTCAATGACCATGATACTAGTAGCACCCACGTGGGCACGACAACCGTGGTTCACCACGCTCCTGCAACTCTCCCAAGTGCCACACCAAAAGCTAAGAATTCTACCCATGCACCTTACACAGAACCATGGAGAAATAATGCACCCAGATCCCACACAACTGAACCTAGCGATCTGGCTCCTGAAATCCTAGAATTTGGGTACTTAGATCTACCCCCAAATTGCATGGAGATAATTAAACAAGCGAGACGTCCCACCACCAGAGCATGCTATGCAGCTAAGTGGAAGAGGTTTGCTATACACTGTACAACTAATAATATCAACCCTCTGGACGTATCAACAAGGGAGATTATTTGCTACTTACTACACTTACAGCAATGTAATCTCGCGTACACATCTATCAGAGTACATCTAGCAGCTATAGCAGCGTACCTACAAAACAGGCAACATATATCCCTGTTCAGAGTGCCAGCGATAAAAGCCTTTATGGAAGGCCTTAAGAGTCATTCCACCAAGATTACCACCTTCCCCGGTCTGGAACCTCAACGTAGTACTCACCAGACTAATGGGACCACCTTTCGAACCTATGCATAGGTGCGAGATACAATTCCTTACATGGAAGGTGGCTTTCCTTATAGCCATTACCTCTCTCAGGAGAGTAAGTGAATTACAGGCATTGACAATACAAGAACCATTCCTACAGTTGCACCAGAATAAAGTGGTTCTTAGAACAAACCCAAAATTCTTGCCTAAAGTAATTTCAGCATTCCACATCAACCAGCCGGTGGAACTACCAGTCTTTTTTCCAAAGCCACAGACGGTAGCAGAAAGGGCACTACATACACTAGATGTCAAAAGAGCCATTTTGTACTACATAGAAAGGACACAAAACTTCAGGAAAACTAAACAACTATTTGTAGCATTTTCCCCAACACATAAGGGCAATCCTATCTCTAAAGCGGGCATCGCTAGATGGATTGTAAGATGTATACAAATATGTTACATTAAAGCAAAGAGAACATTAACTGTCCCTCCTAGAGCTCATTCTACACGAAAGCTAGGAGCATCTATGGCATTCTTAGGGAACATTCCCCTAGATGACATATGTAGAGCAGCAACTTGGTCTACACCACATACATTCACAAAGCACTACTGTGTTGATGTGCAGGCTACACAACAAGCCAGAGTGGGCCAAGCTGTATTAAAAACTCTATTTCAAACAGTTGCGACAGACACTGGTGACCACCGCTAGGGAGGTAACTGCTGTACAATCTATTCATAAATGTACCATCTGCAGCCCATATGCCTCGAACGGAATATGCTACTTACCAGTATGCATCTGTTCTTGGCATAGAGGGCTGCAGAGTGGTACATGCCCTCCCTGCCTCCCCGGAAACTTGTGTCTGTCCCAACATTATCTTATTTAGATACACTTACATGGGCATATCTTTATGTATTCTACTACACTACTCCATCTAACCCTACTATGGCAAAACAATCTAAGGATGGAGCCGATGCCCATGCGCACTAACACCAAGAGGAGGAGTCGTCGATGACGACAAAGACTTCTCCAGAAGAAAAACAAGTGCAATCATCCGAGCCCAACACCAGATGGCGATCTATTCATAAATGTACCACTCTGCAGCCCTCTATGCCAAGAACAGATGCATACTGGTGAGTAGCATATTGTAGGAAGGTTGACCCCTGACTATGGTTGCCCCCAACTTTTTGCCTGGTGTTTTGCTGGTTTTCTGACTTAGTTGACCTGAGGCCCTGCTGTTCAGGACCTCAGGCCCACTGCCCTCTCTGTAAAATGGATTCCATGTACCTTAGGTACATATCTAAATTGGATACTGAGTCACCTTATCAGTCCCTGTACTGTGTACCTTAGGTACCCAGGGCCTAGGTGTACCCAGGGCCTACCAGGGGCTGCAGCATGTATTATGCCACCCCTGGATGGCCATCCAAATCTGACACAACTGGCTGCTTGACAGCTGGGGCAAGGTGG
The DNA here is from genome assembly GCF_964261635.1 of Lissotriton helveticus. Lineage (NCBI taxonomy): Eukaryota > Metazoa > Chordata > Amphibia > Caudata > Salamandridae > Lissotriton > Lissotriton helveticus. The sequence continues at coordinate 1,009,323,570 of NC_136068.1, forward strand.
TGTAATCACCCTTTGCTTTAGATATAGTATACCTATATCTAACCCTAAAAATGGACACACAGATCTCCTATCAGTCACTCCTATGGCAGGCCTTAACAATCCTGAAGGCAGAGTGCTTGGAATCGTGTGAGATGGTGCTCTGGCATGAGCTGAGCCTGTCTGCGGCTTTCGGGATCCATCCCTTAGCCGTTTCCATGATATCGCATACCATATACTCTTAAGTGCATTATAATCCTCGCGGTTATGTGCCAACTCTGGTATCGCTTTATCAAAACATGTCGAGTAAGGTGTCATACGAATTGGAATACTAACCCCTCGCCAATTCTGGCGACGGGGTTAGCATTCCACCCTTCTAGAGGGACACGACATGCCTGTAACCTATAACCCGGTTAAAAGTCAGACAGAGCCTTAGCATCCACAAAATGGATGCTGCCACCGAGACACAAGTCTGCCCTCCTGCTGCTGGGAGTCCTCCCAGAGCAGGAGATAAGGACAAAGGGTTTCCTGCCAGGGGCGGTGCCAGCACCGTCCCAGACAGGGTTTTGTGTATTGTAGGTAGGCAGGGCTTTAGAGGAAGGTGACTGCACGTGGCACCCCGGTGCTCACTGTGCATAGGCTGGCTGGAACCAGTTCCAGGGTCACTCCAGACCCTGTGCTGGGGAAAAGCCCGCCAAGGAAGTGGGTGTAACCACCCCCCTCCTAGTCCCACCCATAGGGCAGGACTTAGTCGCGTGCCAGCCCCTTTTTACAGGATAAAGGTAGAGACTGGCCCCCTTCCAAATCAGATCATCTTTGAATCCTGAAACTACTTTCCACGAAAGGAACTCAAGACTTCTTCCTAAGATTTCTCCCTTGTGACTAAGGAGTAGTCACCCTGCACCCGCAGGCACCATCTAAGAACACTGCGGTCTGCTGCAAGTCCTTCCTCCGGAATCCGACTGCCCAGCTCGACGAGAACCGGCTTCCCTGGCACCTCTGACCTCTACCTGCATCATCAGTCACGCTGAGATTCGTGGGTGTGACGAGACCTCGAGGGACCGGCCATCTTCAAGACTGCACGACTTCTTTCCAGCAAGCCCGCCGAGTGAATTCCTGGTGAGTGCTTTGGGGTCCGAGAAGCCCCCACCCTGAGCAGCTCCAGCACCGAAGAGCAGCCCCCCAGCATCTCCACGATCTGCGTGGGGCCCTTCTGCTTTTTGCTGCTCACCGCGTTGTTTGGCTACTAGCCCGCTGGCTTGTGGCCTTCCTGACGACGCCCGACGACATTTCTGCTGCTGGTCTGGTTGCTCCAGACTGGCCCTTGCTCCCTTCCAGAAGAGGAGCACCCCGGACCCTCCTGGTCCCCTCAAGACGCCATTTTGAGTCCACCGCGTGGGCTTGAATTAGCCAAGGCTTGTTGCCCAATCCTGGGTAACTTCGACGCCAACGACTTCATCCATCGTGGGACAGCTCGCACCTCCATCCTGGTCGCCGACAACGCCTCCTGGTCCGAGAGACTGCAGAGCCCAGCAGCGCCCACTCACCTGACTGCGGTGACTTCGCCCGGTGCCATCCTGGTGCCCACTTAATCACTGGCTAGTGATTCAAGAACTTGGTCCCCTCTGCTTTCAGGTTTTCTTCTTCCTTGATCCAGGCTTGGATCCATCGAACTTTTCTTCACTGGTCGCCTGCCAGCAACTTCTTCCTTCCAGGCTCCTAGTCCGGCAACGAGATCCCCGACGTCTTTTCAGACCTATGCAGCTGCAGCCCCTGGGCTAGGTAACTTCGGCACTTCGGTGTCCCAGCATAGCCTCACTATCCTAGGGTCAGGATCCACTGTCGTTTTCTTCCTACCAGGTCGGGTTCGCCCGTGAACACTAACTTTGCATTTACTAGCCTCCATAGACTTTGTCCCGCATCCCGCGTGAGAGTGCACACTCTGCACCCGAGTCCCCTGGGCCTCCTAGTAGTAATCTAACGATTCCCTAGTCCAGTCCTAGCGATTCCAAAGCCTATTAGAACTGTTACTTACCTGCTAGTAATTCGCATTCCACTTTTAAAGTATATGGTTTTTCGTGCCCCTCGGGCATTTGTGTATAACGTGCTAACTTAAAGTATTTTCGTAAGAGTTTTGTTGTGTGCTTAGCTCCCTGTCTCATAAAGAGCCAGGGTAGTCTTGTTATAAATAAATACATTGTTTATTTTCATAACACTTGTGTGGTGTCCTTTCACTGGGTGTTCAAGGGGTAATGTGATGGTAAAACAGCTGGCTTAACACGCCCTCTAGAGTCTTAGCCTTAGACTGCTCGTATCCACGCTACTAGGATAGCTGGTCTATAAGGTTGACTTACAACCAATCATCAATAAGGGTTGTTTGGACTGATATATAGTGATCACTAGAATAGTGAGCACTGCACATCAGGCCAACTTCTCACACATATTCCTTAAACAAGTAACAGGATTTGAACAATATCATCCTTACCTGTCTGTCGGTGGACGAAACATTCTGAGGATCCCCGACCTGCACGGAGGCTGTGAGCATCGCTGGAGAAGACCGAATCACCCCCTCCTTCTTCCTCGGACCCTGGGCTGTCCCTGGCCACATGCGGAGCACGGCACGGAGGCCTGTTGCCTGGAGCCCGCTGTGGATGACGGGTACTCGTTGTGGTTGCCTGCGAGGCGAGCTGTAGCGGTCCACCGGAGGTGTCCGGCCCGCCTGAAATCACCGCCGCTAGCGCCGGACTAAGTGGAAGTGGACCCGGACCTGGATCCCTGTGGCCGCTACCCGAGGGACCGACATCAAGAAGCGCCGGACGGACATCAGGAACCCACTGCGGTGTTGCCCCGCCTGCTTGCAATCATCGCAGTGATCACCCCGGTGTCCCGCTCACGTTGGGAGTGCTCACCCTGTCTTGCCCTGCGAGCTGTATGCCTGTCCCCGCCTGAGATCACCGCCGCTACGCCGGTCTAAGTGGAAGTGGGAGTGCTCACCCTGTCCTGCCCTGCGAGCTGTCTGCCTGCCTGTTCTCTCCGGGGCTGAGTCCAGCGCACCCCGGCGACACCAGAGGAAGTTGGCGCCCTGCTGCCATGGTGAGCTCGGCGTCCCCCCCCCCCCCCCATCCCACCCCTAGCAGTATCGTGGAGCCGCCGATCGGGAGTCAAGCAGACGAGTCAGCGCGGCCCGACCCAGCGCAGGAGAGCGAGGGCGTCCCCACCCCCGGAGAGACTCTCGTAGGAACGAGGAACATTCGTTCACGTTTTGCACAGCCGGATGCCCTTCCGCCCCCCCACCCTCAATAAAGAATCCACAAGAATAGAGTCTGCCCGCGTCTACATATGCGAGCTTGGCAATCAGGGCGTCACTGCCACCGTGACCCTGGGAGCAGACCTGCAAACGTTGGCAAAGATCGTCTCTACCCCCTGCGGCTGGGACTCCCTGCGGTCCCCCCTGCTGCCACCGAGACCCTGGGTGCAGACCTGCAAACGCTGGCAAAGATCGAGGCTCTCCAGACGTGCACGAAGACTAGCCTTCAACTTGCCAGAAGTCGATACACACCGCAGCTGTGCACTTTCTGACAACACCAGCGCATCTACTGAGCAGAAATCTCAAAAAAGGTATTTACTTCGCCCCACTCGCTTTTCACTCTCTAAACCTCCTTTGTTCAAAATGGCTGGGGTCATAAACTGAAGCAATAAATCCCCTCCTGTACCTCCAGATGCCCACGAGGCTCCTCAACAGCTCCACTTAAGATAACCAAAATAGAGATAAGAATTCTCCCCCCCCCCCCCCCCCCCCCAGCAAGCAAGATACTGTGCTAGCTCGAATAGAAACTGAAACTGCCCTTCCCTGCTCTCAAAGCAACAACAACTAACAGAGGACTAATGACGCTATCCCCCCTATTTGGCGGCCATTTTAGACTAATCTCTCTCTTTGGCGGCCATCTTGGACTAGTTATTTTGACTATCTGATCATACCCTACGAACTTGCCATTTCAGACTATTCTTAACTACCGCGCACTTTACATGGCTCTGTATCCACACCTTCCTGTGATTGAGTGTCTGCCTTTTAGTGCAGTATTATATTTCTACTGGTATTTTGTACATTTGTGTAACCTGCACCCATTTCACTTTTTTCACCTGTAAAGCACCGATTGCTACCTCATATACTTTGGTAAAGCACAGATTGCTACCTCATATACTTTGGTTGCTCACTAGTCTCACTTTTGATCCTTGTAACTTACTGTTTGAATTTGTATTTTGTTCCTGTATAGCATCAGTATTATACTTCTACTTTTATTTTGTTCTTTTCTGTAACCTGCACCCATTTCACTTTCTCTCCTGTAATGCACCGATTGCTACCTCATATATTTTGGGTGCTCACTAGTGTCACTATTGATCCATGTAACTTGTTTGCATTTGTATTTTATTCCTATATATCATTATTGTTCACCCTCCCGCACCTACCTATACCGCCATGGATCCCGTCGGCAAGCACACATATAAAATCAACTACCCACCCGTACTCACCAAAAAAGCCGCTAAACGCTTCAAACACAACTTCCTGAGGTCCCACCCTGAAACACCCTTTGCCGACTCCTACTTCTCACCGGTCAATGGATCCCTGAACACCGATATCATCTTCCACACCATACGCAGAGCTCAATGGAGAAAAGCGTTCCTCACCTTACTCACCGTCTCCACCTCCAGGAAATCAGCGCATGGCCTAACACTATCCATCACACCATCCCAACTCTTCCCAGGCAGAGCCACCATTACTATCTACAACAACGGGATCGTCCTAATGCAATCCAGAGACAGGAACCTGGAACTACTAGACAACCTGTTCCCCACCTTCAAAGGGCACCTCTCCAATCCTCGGACCTCCACTCTTATCACCTCCAGTCCTACCACCCCTGACCTCACAGCTCCCACTCACAACCCTTCCAACCTAGTTCAGCACCAGAACGACACGCACCTCACCTCTACCCCCAGCACCCTAGTCAATCACCCACCAGCTGTAGCTACCACAGACTCCGCAATCGCAGACACAGATCTCTCCCCCCCATACACCATTCGCACCCACACCCCCCCTACCTACCCTCGGACCTCCACTCATACCACGTCCACTCCTTTCACCCCTGACATCACAGCTCCCACCCACAACCCGTCTAACCTAGCTCAGCAACAGTCCCACGCGCACAACGACAAATTCCACCCTTTATCCCCCCCCATTCTCAGTCCCCACTACCACCCTCTAACTAATCACGCAGAACACGCCACCTTTCTAAATTTAACACCTCCTCCCCACAACAGGACCATCTCCAACCCCATTTCCCCCCCCATTCTCAGCCCCCATTACACCACCTACACCCCCACCACCACTATCATACACTCATCCTCCACCCTGCTCTCTCCGCCTACCACCAAGGTCCTCACCTATACCACCAACCTCCTCCCAACTTCAACCACACCCCTCCCAAACCCTCTCTCCTCGGGGCCCACTCCACGGAGCCCTGCACGAACACCAGCCCACCCCCCGACCCGCACGCCAATTCCCTGGTCAGTCACTCACCCCTGACTCACCCACTCCCCACTACCAACACCTATCCCACTCTGGACATGATTATTGCCACCCTCCTCCAGGTCAAAGAAGACATTCACATCATCAAAGAACTACTCTTCACACACCCCAAACACCCCTCACCCACCACCACCTCCCCTCCCAACAGGTCCCCCACCCTTCCGGATGATTCCCACATTCAACACTCCACACACCGGACTTCAATCCCTATTCGCAATCGCAACAACCGCCCCAACATGTCCCCCACCCTTCCGGATGACTCTCACTCAACATTCCCCACACTGGACTTCAATCCCTGTTCACAATCACAACAAACACTCCTCACCCACCACCACCTCCCCTCCCAACAGGTCCCCCACCCTTCCGAATGATTCCCACATTCAACTCTCCACAAACCGGACTTCAATCCCTGTTCGCAATCGCAACAACCGCCCCAACATGTCCCTCACCCTTCCGGATGACTCTCTCACTCAACACTCCCCTCACTGGACTTCAATCTCTCTTTGCAATCGCAACAACCGCCCCTGTCGCCCACGCAACCTTCTTTCGGACCTCGACACTCTCACCCTCCTCCGCTCCTACGACCCAGCTCCCCTATACCACACGTCCACCACACACCTCGCCATTCCCACGATACACTCAAATCCCCTTAGACCCCCCACACTAAACAACAGATTCTCCATCCCTAATCTTAGAAAAGTCCCCCTCTCTCTAGAACCCTCTACCTCCCTCGACACACCCAGTCTCAAATGCACTCTCCTCAACTGCAGATCGGCCTCTAGACACTCCTCCGCCATCGCTGATCTCATCTCAACACTGGACCTTGACCTAATCATCATGACTGAAACCTGGCTAACCGAATCTTCTACACCTATAATGGACATTCTGATTCCTCCAAACTACCACATCATTAGACTTGACAGGTCCGGCAAAATAGGCGGTGGAATCGCATGCATTTACAGGAACAACCTCTCTGTTCTGAAAGTCACCTCCCCCTCCCTACCCTCCCCAACTTCCTGTGAATACATCTGCCTCGATATTATCAGTGAGGGCAAACCGATATGCTCTTTTAACGGCATTTACCACCCACCCGGGAACAACCCCACCTTCTCCCAACAAATCATGGATATGATCTCAACCAATTCCGGACGGCAGCTCACCCAAATATACCTCGGTGACTTCAACCTCCACACAATGACGCGGTGGTAAATAGTCTTAAAAATTTCCTCAATGCCCTTGACCTCACCCAAATATGCAACAGCCCGACCCACGAGAAAGGCTCTATCCTCGACCTTATCTCCAAAGAAGACTCTATCCAACTCGAATCTATCCAAACCTGTGACTGGTCAGATCATCATATTGTCACATTCTTCATCAATGAAAAAGTCAAATTTAACCCGGCTCAATCCTCCAAGCCCAAAATCTGGAAAAGAGACCTGAAAAAACTCAACCCAAACTTTTTACCCCCTAACAGCTGCAATCTCCTACTTCCCCCTACCGGCACTACGGACGTTCAATCCTTGACTGACCACTATCTCAACGCGATGACCTCAATAATTAATGAGGCTGCACCTATGCAACTAAAAAGAGTCTCCACTAATCCATGGTACGACGGGAGTCTCAATGAGGATAGACGAGCCATGCGAATGGCAGAGCGCACCTGGAGATCAGCTCCCTCTGCACTGCACCTAAAAACACTGAAGAAAAAGAGAAACGCCTACTTCAGGAAAATTAAACGCTCAAAAACAGATTTCTTCAGCCTCCAGCTTGACCAAGCAAAAAACCGTCCGAGAAAACTGTTTGAGCTAATCAGAACACAATCCGAGGAACAACCCCAGCCACTCAGCACTATGCGCGAGGCTCCCTCCTGTGAAGACTTCTCCGCTTTCTTTATCCAAAAAGCTGACAACATAAAGAGCGATCTCCTCATTGACGCAAGCCTCTACTCCAAACCTCACTGCATAGCACCCACTGAACCAAAAAACAATGCTACATGGTCATCCTTTGTCACCTACTCTGAAGAAGAAATTGGCGAACTGCTCAGCACCTTGAAACCATCCAATCACCTCACGGACCCCCTTCCTGCTAACGCTGTAAAAGACTTTACCCCTTTGCTCCTCCCACTCTGGACTAAAATTATCAACAGCTCACTTCAACAAGGAACCATCCATGACTCCCTCAAAGTTGGACAAGTCACACCTTTACTAAATAAACCTACAGCCGACCCCTCTGATTTAAACAACTACCGTCCCATTACCAATATCCCCACTCTCGCCAAATTGTTGGAAAAATGCGCACAACTACAACTGACTAAACACATTGAACAGTTTGATCTCCTCAACCCTCATCAATCAGGCTTTCGAGCAGGACACAGTACAGAAACTGCTATGACCCACATAATTGACGACGCCCTTCAAATCCTAGATCAAAACGATACCTGCCTCCTCATCCTTCTTGATCTCTCATCAGCATTCGACACCGTTAAACATGAGAATTTACTCGAACTATTAAACACAAGAATGGGTCTATCTGGGACTGTTCTCAAGTGGTTCACTTCCTTTCTACACAACAGGTCGCAGAAATTCAAGAGCAACAACCTGATGTCCTCGCCAATACCTGTTTCGTTAGGCGTCCACCAAGGACACCATTCTCAACATGCAGCAACATATCAGCAAGGCAACTAAGAGAGCGAACTACCAAATCAATACCCTGAGGAAACTTAAACCCTTCCTGCCAAAGACTTCCAAACTGCAGTACAAGCACTAGTCATCCCTCGAATAGAATATGGCAGCATCGCCCTCTGCGGACTCCCCCTAACTACTACCGCACCCCTAAGAGCTTCTCTAAACGCTGAAGCGAGACTCATCACTGGGTCAAAAAAACACTCTCATATCTCCCCTGACTTGAAATACCTGAACTGGCTACCTTTTGAAGCCAGAATACATCTGAAAATCGCCTGCATGACGCACAAGGCTGTACACCTGAGTTCACCCGGCTATCTCACTCAGAAGCTGACAATTTCTGGCGGCTCTAGAAACACCAGAAGCACAAACAATCTTCTGCTGAAGCCTCGAAGATTCCGGAAGGAAAAAACTTATAAGCGCTCCTTCTCAGGAATGGCACCCAGGGTCTGGAACTCACTCCCTCCTGAAACGAGGCTCATCTCCTCCACTACACTGTTTAAGAAAGAAGTAAAAGCTATCCTCATGGCTAAATACACTTGAACTATTATTTTGGACTCTTTTAAGACTCTGCACCGACATGTACTACTTGTTCGACCCCTTTGCTTATTTGTGCTTATTTGTTTTACTTGTATTATCGACTTACGTGATTTTCTATGCTCCCACGTATTTGTACTATTAGCATTACTGACGTACCTGTTTGACTATGCTCCCTCATGTTCCCCCATTCTATGTAAAGCGCTCTGATATCTGTAAAGATCCTATTCGCGCTATATAAAACTTTCAAAATAAATATAGACAGGACTACATCTTTTCGAAAGACAAAACAATTTTGTTTCTCTCCACCACATAAAGGCAACCCCATCTCTAAGGGTGGAATTGGATTGTAAAATGTATACAAATTTGCTATCGGAAAGCAAAAACTACATTTACAGTGCCTCCTAGAGCGCATTCCACATGCAAGCTAGGAGCCTCTATGGCTTTCTTAGGGAACATCCCCCTAGAAGACATTTGCAAGGCAGCAACATGGTCTACAACACACACCTCCACTAAACACTACTGTGTTTATGTGCAAGCCAAGCAGCAAGCTGCAGTAGGTTAAGCTGTCCTTAATACTCTTTCAAACTACTGCAACAGATACAGGTGACCACCGCTAGGGGAGACACTGCTGCACAATCGATACAAAAGTGTAGTATCTGCAGCTCATATGCCTCGAACGGAAAATGCTACATACCAGTATGCATCCGTTCTTGGCATGTAGAGCTGCAGATCACTACACACCCTCCCGCCTCCCCGGGACTTGTATCTGTTCCAGTTTTATCTTACTTGGATGCACACGCATGAACATCCTTTTACTTTACTTCTACTAACTCCATTTCCCATCATGGCGAAAAACTCTAAAGATGGAGTCGATGCCCATGCGCACTATCGTCCAAGGGAGTAGTCTCCTATCTCATGACTACAAAAGACTTCTTCCAAGACGACAACATGCAATCATCCGAGCCCAACACCAGGTGGCGATCTAATGCAAAAGTGTAGTGATCTGCACCTCTACATGCCAAGAACAAATGCATACTGGTAGGTGCATTTTCCTTTCCTGACTAACTTGAACAAGGTTTTTTTCCTGTAGAATTGGTATAATAACCTTTGTGGAAATACTGTGCTTGGTGACACTTGAGGTTTCCATCGATCTGTCTGATATGGAAAAGGATATGAAGTGTTTTCTTAGTTTTTATGGTGTAACACCCTTAAAGATGTGGACCTTCAAGCACAGTAATGCTAACTTTTGTTTTTTCCTGTCAGACTCCCCGAAAGAGAAAGACTCGACACAGCTCGAATCCCCCAATGGAATGCCATGTGGGCTGGGTGATGGATTCCAGGGAGCACAGACCACGCACCACATCCATCAGGTACACAGTCGCAAGGCATCATTTTAAAAGTTTGGAGAATATATAGCTTTGTGGGCTTTATTGACACGCTGTAGCCCCAGCTAAAACTAATTGTTCGAGGCATGTGGGCTGCTGAATTCATATCTTACCATAGATCGCCGCCTAGTGTTGGGTCTGGATGATTGCACCTTGTTGTCCTGGAAGAGTCTTCGAAGTATCACGAGATAGGTGACTCCTCCCCTGGACTACAGTGCGCATGGGCATCTTTTCCATCCTTAGATTGTTTTTTTCCGCCATTGGGTTCGGATGTTATTCCTCTATTCCAACTTCGGAACCGAAACTAAACCACTTTCTAAGGCCAAAAGGCCTTCTACTTCGACGGTATTGTTCTCGTTCGGTACTTCTTGACTCGACCAAACTTTCCATCTCGATCCGGTCGTCGACGCGGGCTGTTGTGCCTTTCGACGCCACGTGGGCCTGCTGTCGATGGAAAGGAGCCCGTTCAAAAGGTGCCCACAATGCCACTCCAAATTCCTGCATACTTACAAACATACAGTATGCAACAAGTGCTTATCACCGGAGCACAACGAAGAAAATTACCCAGCGTGTGCCCAATTCCGTTCGAAGAAGACCATCCCGAATCGCCGGGCCGCTAGCTAAGAGATGCAGCGGCCGGCACCAGAACCGGAGAACATCTTCGATGATGAACACGACCTCCCAGAAGCGACGGACTCTGATCTAGAAATAGTCACCGTTGAGGACCAGTCGGACTCCGATGACCAGATCACGCCGGGGCAAAAAGTGAGTACCCAGCCCCCAACACCGCTTATCCCAAAAGATAAGGCTCCGGTCGAAGCATCGCCTAAACGCCTTAGCTGAGATCGTCAAGCTCCTTCAGAAGCCCGGCCTTCTGGCTCGGCTCCGAAGCCCAAAACCAGGCCTTCTGATAGCCCAGGACAGAGTACCACTCTCCCCAAGAAGGTTGTCGACCCCGAGAGGGTCGTCGAACCGAAGAAGGTCGTCGAACCGAAGAAGGTCGTCGAACCGAGGAAGGTCGTCGAACCAAAGAAGGTCGACGAACCAAAGGTGGTCGACGAACCAAAGGTGGTCGAACCGAGGAAGGTTGTCGAACCAAAGGGTGTCGAACCCCAGAAGGTGGTCGAACCAAAGAAAGTCGTCCAACCCAAAAAGGTTCTCGAGCCGAAAGCTATCGAGCCAAAGAAGAGCCTCGAACCAAAACTGGTCGTCGATCCAAAAAGAACACCCAACACAAAGAAGGCCGTCAATCCTTGTGTCTCGATCAACAAAAACTGGATCACACTACAAAGCCCGTCGAGCCGAAAAAAGCAATTGACTCGACCAAAAAAACCATTGAGAGGAAAGAGACAGTCTAGCATAAATAAATGTATCGAACCAAAAGCTCCGGTCGATCCGTACAGGTCGTCGAGCCAAAAAAGGTCACGAACCTAAAAAGACGGTTAAACCAGCAAAGGACGTCGAACCGAGAAAGGTTACCGACCCGAAAGCAACAGCCGAGCCGAAAAAAGCTCCACAACCAAAGGCCCTCGAGCCAAAGACTCACAAACAAGTCACTAAGCCAAAAACAACGGCGCCAAAACCACGGACAGTTGAGGAAGAACTCTACCATCCTGATTGAGTGAGGAACAACCTAAACTGTATATAGACCCTGCAACAGGACACTTTACAGTTTACCACCAGAAAAAGAGATTATTGGATACGGACACTCCTTCCACTGTTCCTCCAAAGAAAAACTACTTCGGGACATCTCCCTCAAGGCCTTTTACTCCTCCTCCTTTCTTTCCTTATATGCCTTTTGGGCCCTACTCTCCTACACATTCATATTATAATGATGGAGATAACATGGGGGTAGATCCTCAGGATAATTTTAATGAACCAGAGGATCCTGATGCACAGGATGACACATGGGATGACCAAAATGATCCATATGACCCACAACCCATCCCAGACACCTCCCCATACCCTACAAAGCAGTCGCCTACTGACAACACCATTGTTTTTAACCAACTGCTGGATAGGGCAGAAAAATACCACAATGTCGACATGCACACTGACCCAATAGAAGATTTCTATTTGACACTTTTCCTACTTCTGAGAAAAATGTCGGAACACTTCCTATGTTAAAAGGGGTACTAAAACAAGCGCCAGACATATTCAAAGATCCAGCCAGAGCACGTGTACTCAATCCCAGGATTGAGAAGAAATATAAAGCGGCCCCTACAGACCCTACTTATATTAAATCCCAGTTGCCTTTAGACTCACTAGTAGTAGCAAATGCTCGAAAGAGAGCTAACTCACAAACCACAGGAGATGCTCCCCCTCCTGACAAAGTCTAAGATATTAGAAGCCTCAGGCAAAAGAGTAGCCTCACAGGCTGCTAATTCATGGAGGATTGTGAACACACAAGCTCTACTAGCACGCTATGATAGAGCACATTACGATCAACTTGAAGGTTTACTGCAACACCTGCCAGAACCTTTTAAATCTCAGGCTAACGACCTCATACAGAAGGCAAATTTATAACCAATGCTTCCATTAAATGTGCGCTTGACGCAGCTGACATATAAGCCACGTCCATTAATACTAGCGTATTACTACGCAGACACGCGTGGCTACGCATCTCTGGTTTTAAAAACGAGGTGCAATCCACCATCCTCAACCAACCAGTTAACCAAGAAACCAACCAGTTAACCAAGACTTCCTGTTTGGCCCTGCAGTGGATACCATCTTAGACAAAATGAAAAAAGATACCGAAACTGCTAAGTTTATGGGCGCACTTCAGTTTCAACAACCTAGAGGTTCCTTTCGTCGCTCCTCCTACAGAGGCTCCGCAAGAGGCAACACATCACAAACTTCCTCTACATACAAAAGCAACACGCAGAGTTCCTTTAATAAAGGCTCCAACAGAGGAGGTTTTAAGGGCAACAATAACAAGGGCAGGGGACGTGGCGGCAATAACACCAGAGCCTCCACTGCCGCCAAACAGTGACTTCATCACACTCCCTCCAGACCATCCAACACCAGTCGGAGGCAGAATCAGACAAATTATCCTGTATGGTTATTGCCTGGAACTCACTTCTACTCCACCCAACATACCACCCAAACACTGTCCTATGTCCAAAGAACACATCACACTGTTACAACAAGGGGTCGCGTCCATGATACAAAAAGGAGCAATAGAACTAGTCCCTTTTCAACCCCAGGGAACAGGGGTATACTCTCTATACTTCCTAATTCCCAAAAAGGATGGATCCCTCAGACCGCTAAATCAATACATACTCTTGAGGCATTTTCATATGATTACTCTACATCAAGTACTCCCGTTACTCCAGCAAGGCGACTTCCTTGCTACATTAGACCTCAAAGATGCATATTTTCACATACCTATACATCCAGCTCACAGGAAATACCTCAGGTTCACAATAGAAGGTCAACATTATCAATTCAAAGTTCTCCCCTTCGGGGTGACTACAGCCCCAAGGGTTTTCACAAAATGTCTAGCGGTAGTGGCAGCACACCTCAGAAGGCAACACATCCACGTGTTTCCATACCTCGACGATTGGCTCATAAAGGCCAACTCGTATGCGCAGTGTGCAAGCCATACGTCTCAGACACTCCAGCTGCTGCACAGTCTGGGTTTTTCCATAAATTACCCAAAATCACATCTACAGCCCTCCCACATACAGAAATATCTGGGAGCTACAATAGATACCTCAGTAGCAAAGGCATATCCAAATCTAGCCAGGATAGCCAACATGCAGACTCTCATTCAAAAGTTTCAGCCACAACACTTTGCCAGCTCGAGTGTTCATGCAGCTCATAGGCATGATGGCCTCCTACATATTCATTGTCCCTCATTCCTGACTTCAAATGCGTCCATTGCAAGAATGCCTAGCACGGCAGTGGAACCAAGCTCAAGGACAATTAAAAGACCTAGTCTTGTTAGACGGTCGCGCTTACAACTCTCTGCAGTGGTGGAACCCACAAAACCTTTCCAAGGGGCGACTGTTCCAAGAGCCGGTTCCACAAGTAGTACTAACAGCGGACGCATCACTGACAGTCTGGGGAGCCCACTTACTTCAATACACAGTCCAAGGGCTCTGGACAATCAAACAAAAGACAGTGCATATCAACCACTTGGAGTTGCTAGCAATATTTCTGGCACTGAAAGCGTTCCAGAAATACTTGTACAACAAGGCTGTGTTGATCCGGACGGACAACATGAGAGCCATGTATTATATCCAGAAACAAGGAGGGACACACACTCCACAGCTGTCTAACCTAGCACAGAGCTTATGGAGGTGGGCAATTCCCCAAAAACATTTTTCTCCTAGCAGAACACCTGCCAGGGAAAGTCAATCAAATAGCAGATCTGTTAAGCAGACACAGCCAACAGCTACACACATGGGAGATTCACCCTCAAGTTCTCCAAACATTCTTCCAAGATTGGGGGCATCCAGAGATAGGTCTGTTTGCCACAAACGAAAACTCAAAATGCCAGTACTTTGCCGCCAGGTTCCCACATCCGTTGTCACAGGGCAATGCGATATGGATGAACTGGTCAGGCAGATTTGCGTACGCTTTTCCACCAGCCCCACTAATTCCCCTGGTGGCACGCAAACATTGCCAGCAGTCACTCACAATGATCCTGGTTGCTCCCACATGGGCAAGACAGCCATGGTACACAACGTTTCTAGAACTTTCAGTAGTTCCCCACCAAAGACTGGGCTTCTCGCCCCATCTTTTAACTCAGAACCATGCAGAAATCAGGCACCCAGATCCCAATCAGATGAACCTAGCGATCTGGCTCCTGAAGTCTTAGAGTTTGGATACCTTAACTTGCCTCCTGGTTGCATGAACGTTATCAAGGAGGCCAGACGGCCAACTACTAGAGCATGCTATGCAGCTAAATGGAAAAGATTTGTAATTTATTGCAATAATAACCAAATCAATCCATTAGATGCTTCCATCCAAAACATTATCGGTCTCCAAAGATGCAATCTAGCATACTCCTCCATAAGGCTACATCTTGCTGCTATAGCAGCATATCTCCAGAACAGACAACACCTGTTCCTCTTTAGAGCACCCCCAATCAAAGCTTTTATGGAAGGTCTTAAAAGGATAATCCCTCCAAAGCACCCACCTTCACCAATCTGGAACTTAAATATAGTACTTACCAGACTTATGGGACCTCCTTTCGAACCACTTCATTCATGTGAATTACAATTTCTAACATGGAAGGTGGCATTTTTGATTGCCATTACCTCCCTCAGGCGAGTGAGTGAGCTACAGGCACTAACCATTTAAGAACCTTTCATGCAAATACATGCAAATAAGG
The DNA here is from genome assembly GCF_964261635.1 of Lissotriton helveticus. Taxonomy (NCBI): domain Eukaryota; kingdom Metazoa; phylum Chordata; class Amphibia; order Caudata; family Salamandridae; genus Lissotriton; species Lissotriton helveticus. Next base: position 1,009,339,077 of record NC_136068.1, read on the forward strand.
TAGTACTTCGGACTAACCCAAAGTGCATGTCAAAAGTCATATCCACTTCATATCAATCAATCCATAGAATTGCCAGTTTTCTTCCAAAACCCACAGTCAGTGGCTGAAAGAGCCCTACTCACACTAGATGTAAGGAGAGCTCTGCTATATTATGTTGACCGAACTAAATCATTTAGGAAAACAAAGCAACTGTTTGTTGCTTTTTCCCCACAACATAAAGGTAATCCCATCTCAAAATCAGGAATAGCCAGATGGATAGTTAAATGCATTCAAATATGCTACCAAAAAGCTAAACGCACAACAGTTCCCCCAAAAGCACACTACGTGTAAAATGGGGGCATCCATGGCTTTCTTAGGGAATATTCCTCTTGAAGACCTATGTAGGGCAGCTACATGGTCTACCATACACACTTCCACTAAACACTATTGTGTAGACGTGCAAACAAAGCAGCAAGCTGCTGTATGCCAGGCTGTCCTTAAAACTCTTTTTCAGACTGCTGCAGCTGGTACAGGTGACCACCGCTAGAGGAGATACTGCTATATAGTGTATGCTAAGATATGAATTCAGCAGCCCACATGCCTCGAACGGAAAATGCTACTTACCAGTATGCATCTGTTCCTGGCATGTAGGGCTGCTAACATTCATATCGCCCACCCTCCTCCCCGGTGCCTGTCGCAGCTGCAGGATTCTCTTTTGCATGGCCATCTCTTACTTCACTATACTCCATCTTTGCAACAATGGCGAAAAACAATCTAAGGATGGAGAAGATGCCCATGCGCACTGTAGTCCAGGGGAGGAGTCACCTATCTCCTGATACTTCGAAGACTCTTCCAGGACAACAAGGTGCAATCATCCGGTTCCAACACTAGGCGGCGATCTATGCTAAGATGTGAATGTAAGCAGCCCTATATGCCAAGAAAAGATGCATACTGGTAAGTAGCATTTTCCTTTCAAGGAGTACATAGGAAACAGTAAAACATGCGAGGACTTGTCTTGGACCTGGTATACATTGAGGAGTACACTAGATTGGATAGCCATGTTAATACCTGTTTTAACTTTGTCAGGGTGTCAAAGATAGGGCTCCTTTGGTGGGAAGGTGTATGGCAAAATAAGTTGCTGCCAAAATAACACTCCAAATATTGTTATAGCTCTCTTAAAGCTAGCCACTTGATTTGTTAACATCGATCCAGTATTCTTAAGTCAAATACTTGGAATGTTTTTGGGTCTCCGATCTTTAGTAAGAGCTACCCTTCTCAAAGGTTTTTAAAAGATTCATAAAGATTGAGGACCAGAGAAAAAAGGTTGTGGCATACAAATGTAGAGGATTAAAAAAAAGAGAATTTCACCCAGCAGAGCTGTAGCTCCTTGCGGGTGATGTCCGCAAAATGAGCCCAAGATGGAGAAAAACATTACAACGGGACCCAAAATATAGCAGAGCAACCTGCACCCTCCCACCCCCTAATGTCGGGGGCTGTGCAGCCTGCCACCACATGAAGCAAGCCTCTGTTTCTGCTGTTGGTATGGCCCCAAACTGGCAGGGACCACTACGAATATGATTAAAGGAGTGTGGTGGAGCTGTAAGAGGGCAGCAGATATCCCCTCCCCAAATTATATTCTGAAAGGTAACCATAGGTTAAAAAAAAAACAAGAGGACCACCCTAAGCTTTGTTCAGGTTTATAAGCCCTCCCCAGGCTGCAGCTTTAACTCTATAGCTTGGAGTACTGCGCCCACTATTGGGCCAAGTCTGTGCCTACACTCGTGGCCTGAAGGTGTTTAAAAGAAAGTATGTGTTGTACATCACCCTATAAGGGGAAAGTCTTTGGTTACGTGTATGATTAAAATATGGTGCCCTCAGGGTTAATTTTATAATTGTGTTTCCCTGACTTTAAAGTATATTTCTGATAGATACATCTGCCTTGTGGATTCCTCACCTTGTGAATATCCCCTTTGCGTCAGCAACGTTCGGAATTTTTCTTTGTAGCACGCCGGCGTGGGCGACGTCACAGGAACGCGGCACCGCGTGCGCGACTCCGTCTGACGTCACCGTCCCCTTATTAGGCCTACGTTGGCGTGATGACATCAGTTCCCTTTTTCCGTGTCGTCGACGCTAACGGTTTCAGGGATCTTCTGTAGTTACTGATAGAGACTTTGTTTCTTTTTGTTGTTACTGTTTCTGTTCTTCGTCGAAGATGTCGTCGAAGAAAACGGGATTCAAACAGTGTGGCTCGTGTGCCAGGATGATGTCAATTACTGATCCACACGAGGATTGTTTATGGTGTTTGGGATCGGATCACGACGTCAAGGGCTGTCGATCCTGTTCGAAAATGAATCCGAAGGCTCTGCGTGAAAGAGAAACTAAACTTTTATTAGCCAAGAAAAAAAGTAAAGAAGCCGATAGATCTTAGAGATCAAGATCGAGACACTCCAGATCGAGACCGAAGTCGAAATCGAAGTCACGATCGAAGTCATCGAGGTCACGATCGAGGTCGAGGGCCAGATCGGAGTCGGTATCGAAATCGGCTTCTGGACATGCTTCGGGTTCCTCGAAGAAAAGACATGAGGAAGAAGCATAGTTCTCACCATCATTCGGGATCTTCGGACTCTAAGAAGAAATCTTCTCGAAAGCATCACAAGGACTTTGTGTCTCCATCTCCTGCTGATGCTACCACTCCGGTAAGATCTCGAGAGCGTACACCCGAGCCGGTGCTGGATCCGAATCCGGCTTCGGGTCAGACTTCGGAGCATGAGGACGTCGTGGAGGTCCCTCAATCTCCAATTCCGGAGGATGAACCGGAAAATCTAAAGGACCAAGAGGAGCCGAATCCACTTCAGCCTCCTACGAATCCTATGGGTTCTACCCTTCTTTTCCTGGTCCTGGTCAAGATCCATCGCATTTCCTAAATGCTATGTATGGAGTGTATGCAAGAGCAATGTACCCCACTGGAGCACCTGCGGGTCCTATGGGTCCTTTGTCTTTCAACTTGGGTGTCGCCCAAGCTTATGCACCGGCGCCTTTTCTACCCTTCATGCCGACTCCATGTCCTCCTTGGATCGGTTCAGCGCCTCCGAGGTCTTCGACTCCGCGCACGGCTTCGCCGACTCCAGAGCGACCTCGGAATTCAGAACGAGGCTCGACGCCGGTTCCTGTTTCTCTGACTCCGGTTGCTCCAGCTCCTCGGTCGACGCCGGCTCTGACTCCATCGGAGTAGTTAACGAATCCGTCGACGTCTATCCGTATGGAGTGGTCGAGACGTAGAGCCCAGCGTCTACTTGAGGAAAAAGAGTTTGTGGAATCTGAAATGGAGGAAGGTGAACTTCAGGAGCATGATGATTATTTTGAGGATCTTCATTCTGCTAGCAGTCTTGAACTTTCTCCAGAATGGGGATTACCTGTGGTTTCAGATGCACCCTCCAAGGATGTCGTTCCATACCATATGGTTATTAGAAAAGCTGCTGATTTATTAAATTTAACTTTACCAACTGTTGAGTTTAAACCTAATATCCTCACAGAAGTCTTACATTCACCTTCTTCTATCATTGAGCCTACTCAACCTTTTACTGAAGCTCTGACAGAACCAATTCTGGAGGTTTGGAAAAAGCCTTTGTCTGCACCTGCAGTATCTAGATCGGTGGCGAGACGTTATAGGGTGGCTCCTGGGGATCCTGAGTTCTTAGCTTACCCTTCGCCAGAGAGTCTGGTAGTTCAGGCTGCTTGTGCGAATAGATCAGCTGGCTCCTTTCCTCAAGTTCCTGGAGATAGACTCCAAGAAGTTGGATCAGGCCGCTAAGAAAGTCTTCTCCTCTGGTAGCATGGCCTTAAAATCTACAAATGCTACTTGTTTACTGGGCAGATATGTGCATGCCTTAATGGACTCAGTCAAACAATTATCTGCTAAACTTCCAGAAGAGGACAGAAAAAACTTTAATGAAGTTGTTTTGGATACTCAAGCTGCGGCCCGCCAAGTTATTCAAAATGGCATGGACACTGCTGACTCCGTGGCTAGGATAATGGGTTCTTTAGTAGCTACCAGAAGAGCTGCTTGGTTAAAATCCTCAGTTTTCCACTGATGTACAGGCTACTCTTTTGGATTTACCTTTTGACGGGGTTGGTCTCTTTGGAAAGAAAGCAGATACAGCTCTGGAGAGATTCAAAGATAGCCGGGCGACGGCAAGATCTTTGGGTTTACAGTCGAGAGGTACAGCTTCCAGAAAGTTCAGAGGTTTTGGCAGATCTTCCTTTCGTCCTTTCAGGCAAGGCCAGCAGCAACAGAACCCTCTGTACAAGTCTTATAGAGGTAGACAGAAAGGTTGTGGACGTCAAACCTCTTCCTCCTCTAATACCCACCCCCCACCTGCAGCAGCAAAGCAGCCCTAGATCCGCCATTCCGGATCATGCAGGTCCGGTAGGGGGTCGGCTTACTCATTTTCTACGGGATTGGGAATCGGTTACATCAGATCTTTGGGTTCTCAATCTCGTAGAAAATGGGTATGCCCTTCCCTTTCGGGAATTTCCTCCCAATTACCCTCCTTGCCAAGGTTATTGTTCGGAGGACCACCTGCTTCTCTTGCAGGAAGAAGTCCTGGCACTTTTCAGAAAGGGTGCGATAGAGGTGGTTCCGGAGCAGGAGAGGGGTCAGGGATGCTACTCCCGGTATTTTCTGATCCCCAAGAAGGATGGCAGGCTTCGGCCAATCCTGGATCTCAGGATCTTGAACTTGTATCTGAAACAAGAAAAGTTCAAGATGCTCACTCTTGCGCAGGTTCTTCAAGCGCTGTTGGAAGAAGACTGGATGGTGTCGATCGACTTGCAGGATGCTTATTTTCACATCCCTATCCTGAAGTCGCACAGGAAGTATCTCCGTTTTACGGTGGGTTCGCAACACTACCAGTTTGCGGTCCTTCCGTTTGGACTTACTACTGCGCCTCGAGTTTTCACCAAGGTGATGGCAGTGGTGGCAGCACATCTCAGAAGATCGGGGATTCCTGTATTTCCGTATCTGGACGACTGGCTCATCAAAGCAGAGTCGCCAGAGAAGGTGCTCCTTCATTTGCAAGAGACAACTCAGTTGTTACACAGGTTGGGTTTTTCGATAAATGTACCCAAGTCTCACCTGGTGTCCTCCCAGCGCAACCTGTTCATAGGTGCGGTACTGGACACTACTGTATGTCGTGCATTCCCTCCACCTCAAAGGATTCGCGACATACAGGAAATGATTCCTTTATTTTTCAATGGAGCGGTTGTTCCAGTCCTGAAGGTCCTTCGTCTGCTGGGTCCAATGGCTTCTTGTATTCTGTTGGTCAACCATGCACGCTGGCACATGAGGGCACTCCAGTGGTGTCTCCGCAGGCAGTGGTATCAGCACAACGGAGATCTCAGGGAGTCAGTGAGGATCTCCAGAGAGACTGCGGCGGATTTGTCCTGGTGGGGTGTGGAAAGAAATCTTTCTCGGGGAAAGCCTTTCCAGTTGCCTCCATCGGTGGCCACAGTGATAACGGATGCATCCACTCTAGGGTGGGGTGCTCATCTGGGGGATCTGGAGGTCAAAGGTCTTTGGTCTCCAGAGGAAAGGTTGCTTCATATCAACCTTCTAGAGTTACGGGCGATACGTTTGGCGCTCAAGGCCTTCCTCCCTTCCCTTCGCAGTTGTTCGGTCCAGGTCCTGACGGACAACACGACCGCGATGTGGTACATCAACAAGCAGGGAAGAGTTGGGTCGCAGTGTCTCTGCAGAGAGGCTCTGCGTCTCTGGTCCTGGGTTCAGGACCATCAGATTTGTCTGATGGCAAATCATCTGGCCGGAGTTCTGAACGTTCGTGCAGACGTTCTCAGTCGGCAGTTCTCTGCCGACCACGAGTGGAGGCTTCACCCGGAGGTTGTTCACGACATCTTTCAGATGTGGGGGACTCCTCGGGTGGACTTGTTCGCCACTCGCGAGAATGCTCACTGCCTGTCATTCTGCAGTCTCCAGTATCCGATGCAAGGAGCTTTGGGGGACGCGTTTCAGTTGAGTTGGGGAAATCAACTCCTTTACGCGTTTCCCCCCATACCCTTGATTCCTCGGGTTCTGAGGAAGATTCGCCAGGACCGGGCCCAAGTCATATTGGTCGCCCCGGGTTGGCCAAGAAGGGTGTGGTACACGGACCTTCTCCACCTCTCCTCTCACCCGCCGCTCCGTCTCCCTCTCAGGGTAGACCTCCTCTCTCAGATGAAGGGGCAGGTTCTACACCCCCCACCTCCAGACATTACACCTTCATGCCTGGAGATTGAACGGGGCAACCTGAACTCTTTTTCTCTCCCTCACGATGTGGTGGATGTCATTCTTTCGGCCAGGCGTGACTCCACCAAGTCCATCTATTCGTATAGATGGTCTAAGTTTGTTGTTTGGTTTAGGGAGAAGGCTGTTGACCCCTTGAGGGCTCATCTGTGTGATATTTTGCAGTTTGCTCTCTCTTTGGCACAGCAAGGATTTGCTGTTGCCACAGTCAAAGGTTACCTTTCGGCGTTATCGGCATTTCTCTGCTTGCCGGATCAGCCGTCTCTTTTTAAATCTCCAGTGGTTTTGAGGTTTCTGAAGGGCCTCACGAATAAGTTCCCTCCTTCTCCATTTATCGTGCCTCAATGGGACTTGAATCTTGTCTTAACATTTTTGATGGGTTCTCCCTTCGAACCCTTACACAAGTGTCCCATGAGGCTTTTGTCTTTTTAAACGATCTTATTAGTAGCGATCACCTCGGCAAGGTGGGTGAGTGAGCTTCAAGCTCTTAGTTCTAAACCCCCATTCCTGACCATTCATGCTGAACGAATGGTTCTTAGGACCAGGGCTGCTTTTCAGCCTAAGGTGGTAACTCCCTTCCATCTAGGACAATCCATTACCCTTCCTACCTTCTATCCTCCCTGTGAGAAGTTGGCCTGATGTGCAGTGTTCACTATTCTAGTGATCACTATATATCAGTCCAAACAACCCTTATTGATGATTGGTTGTAAGTCAACCTTATAGACCAGCTATCCTAGTAGCATGGATACGAGCAGTCTAAGGCTAAGACTCTAGAGGGCGTGTTAAGCCAGCTGTTTTACCATCACATTACCCCTTGAACACCCAGTGAAAGGACACCACACAAGTGTTATGAAAATAAACAATGTATTTATTAGAATCACAACAACCCTGTACTCTTTATGAGGACAGGGTGCTAAGCACACAACAAAACTCTTATGAAAATACTTAAGTTAGCACGTTATACACAAATGCCCGAGGGGCACGAAAAACCATATACTTAAAAAGTGGAATGCGAAATTACTAGCAGGTAAGTACAGTACTAATAGGCTTTGGAATCGCTAGGACTTGACTATAGAATCGTTAGATTACTTCTAGGAGACCTAGGGGACTCGGGTGCAGAGTGTGCACTCTCACGCGGGATGCGGGACAAAGTCTATGGAAGCTAGTAAAGGCAAAGTTAGTGTTCACGGGCGAACCCGACCTGGTAGGAAGAAAACGACAGTGGATCCTGACCCTAGGATAGTGAGGCTATGCTGGGACACCGAAGTGCCGAAGTTACCTAGCCCAGGGGCTGGAGCTGCATAGGTCTGAAAAGACGTCGGGAATCTCGTTGCCGGACCAGGAGCCTGGAAGAAGGAAGTTGCTGGCAGGCGACCAGTGAAGAAAAGTTCGATGGATCCAAGCCTGGATCAAGGAAGAAGAAAACCTGAAAGCAGAGGGGACCAAGTTCTTGAATCACTAGCCAGTGATTAAGTGGGCACCAGGATGGCACCGGGCGAAGTCACCGCAGTCAGGTGAGTGGGCGCTGCTGGGCTCTGCAGTCTCTCGGACCAGGAGGCGTTGTCGGCGACCAGGATGGAGGTGCGAGCTGTCCCACGAAGGTTCTTGCTGTAGACGTCGCTGGACCCAGGATTGGGCAACAAGTCTTGGCAAATGCAAGGCCCACGCGGTGGACCTAAAATGGCGTCTTAGCCGGACCAGGAGGGTCCAGGGTACTTCTCCGATGGAGGGAAGCAAGGGCCAGTCTGGAGCAACCAGACTAGCAGCAGTGATGTCGTCGGGCGTCGTTCAGAAGGCCACAAGCCAGCGGGCTAGTAGCCAAACAACGCGGTGAGCAGCAAAAAGCAGAAGGGCCCCACGCAGATCGTGGAGATGCTGGGAGGCTGCACTTCGGTGCTGGAGCTGCTCAGGGTCGGGGCTTCTCGGACCCCAAAGCACTCACCAGGAAATTACTCGGCGGGCTTGCTGTGCAGAAGTCGTGCAGTCTTGAAGATGGCCGGTCCCTCGAGGTCTCGTCACACCCACGAATCTCAGCGTGACTGATGATGTAGGTAGAGGTCAGAGGTGCCAGGGAAGCCGGTTCTCGTCGAGCTGGGCAGTCTTGATCCGGAGGAGAGACTTGCAGCAGACCGCAGTATTCTTAAGATGGTGCCTGCGGATGCAGGGTGACTACTCCTTAGTCACAAGGGAGAAATCTTAGGAAGAAGTCTTGTTCCTTTCGTGGAAAGTAGTTTCAGGATTCAAAGATGATCTGATTTGGAAGGGGGCCAGTTCCTACCTTTATCCTGTAAAAAGGGGCTGGCACGCGACTAAGTCCTGCCCTAGGGGTGGGACTAGGAGGGGGGTGGTTACACCCACTTCCTTGGCGGGCTTTTCCCCAGCACAGGGTCTGGAGTGACCCTGGAACTGGTTCCAGCCAGCCTATGCACAGTGAGCACCGGGGTGCCATGTGCAGTCACCTTCCTCTAAAGCCCTGCCTACCTACAATACACAAAACCCTGTCTGGGACGGTGCTGGCACCGCCCCTGGCAGGAAACCCTTTGTCCTTATCTCCTGCTCTGGGAGGACTCCCAGCAGCAGGAGGGCAGACTTGTGTCTCGGTGGCAGCATCCATTTTGTGGAGCTGAGGCTCTGTTTGACTTTAACCGGGGTTAGGGGTTACATACATGTCGTGTCCCTCTAGAAGGGTGGAATGCTAACCCCGTCGCCAGAATTGGCGAGGGGTTAGTATTCCAATTCGTATGACACCTTACTCGACATGTTTTGATAAAGCGATACCAGAGTTGGCATATAACCGCGAGGATTATAATGCACTTAAGAGTATATGGTATGCGATATCATGGAAACGGCTAAGGGATGGATCCCGAAAGCCGCAGACAGGCTCAGCTCATGCCAGAGCACCATCTCACACGATTCCAAGCACTCTGCCTTCAGGATTGTTAAGGCCTGCCATAGGAGTGACTGATAGGAGATCTGTGTGTCCATTTTAGGGTTAGATATAGGTATACTATATCTAAAGCAAAGGGTGAGTACACCACCTTGCCCCAGCTGTCGTGCAGCCAGTTGTGTCAGTTTAGTTAGTCAGCCCAGGGGTGGCATAATACATGCTTCAGCCCCTGGGAGACTTCTGGGTACACCTCAGCCCTGGGTACAGGGACTTGGAGAGGGCCCAGTGCCAATTCAGTACCGGAGTACAATTTGGATAGAGAGAACAGCTAGGCTGTGGGTCTGATTAGCAGGCCCACAGCCAGGGAAAGTCGTAAACCAGTGCAGCAAAAAGCAAAAATCTGGGTGATCATAGGATTGCAGACCCTACTCTCCTACATGACCCCCCCCCCCAAACTTTGGGACAATAAACTAACCTTGACCAGGTGAGTCTTCTTGCTCTAAGTGGAAATACCTGGAGAGCCCATCAGCATTGCTGTGATCAGTACCAGGTCTATGCTCCACTGTAAAATCCATCCCCTGTAGGGAAATGGACCACCTAAGCAGTTTGGGGTTTTCACCCTTCATCTGATTTAGCCACAAGAGGGGCTTATGGTCTGTCTGAATGGTGAAGTGAGTGCCAAACAAGTAGGCCCTCAGCTTCTTCAGGGCCCAGACCACAGCAAAGGCCTCCCTCTCAATAGCTGACCAATTTTTCTCTCTGGGTGTCAACCTCCTACTAATGAAAGCAATAGGCTGATCATTACCATCAAAATTCAGTTGAGACAGAACAGCCCCCACACCCAACTCAGAAGCATCTGTTTGGACAATGAATGGCTTGGAGTAATCTGGACTCTTTAGGATAGGTGCTGTGCACATGGCCTGCTTTAGGTCATTGAATGCTTTGACAGCTTGCTGTCCACTGAACTTTCTTTGGCATCTTTTTGCTTGTCAGGTGATTAAGAGGGGTCACTATGGACCCATAATTTCTGACAAACTTCCTATAGTACCCAGTCAGGCCCAAGAAAGCTCGAACCTGAGTCTGGGTGATTGGAGGAGTCCAGTCCTTGATGGCCTGTATCTTACTCTCCAGTGGCTGAACCTGGCCTCCACCTACAAGGTGGCCCAGGTATACAACCTGTGTCTGCCCTATCTGGCACTTGGTGGCCTTGATAGTGAGGCCTGCCTTTTGCAGGGCCTCTAACACTTTCCTCAGGTGGACCAGGTGATCCTCCCAGGTGGAGCTAAAGACAGCAATATCGTCTAGATATGCTGCACAGAAGTCATCCAGCCCAGTGAGGACTTGATTCACCAACCTTTGGAAGGTGGCAGGTGCATTTTTCAGTCCAAAGGGCATTACCACAAATTGATAATGCCCTCCAGGGGTAGAAAATGCTGTCTTGGGTTTGGCCTCCTCAGCTAACCTGATTTGCCAATACCCAGCTGTCAAATCAAATGTACTTAAGAAGTTGGCAGAAGCCAATTTATCTATAAGTTCATCTGCCCTTGGTATTGGGTGGGCATCAGTCTTAGTGACTGCATTGAGGCCTCTGTAGTCTACGCAAAACCTCATCTCTTTCTTACCACTCTGGGTGTGAGGCTATGGCACTAGAACTACTGGGCTAGCCCAAGGGCTATCTGAGGGCCCAATGACTCCCAGCTCCAACATTTTCTGCACTTCAGTTTTGATGCAGTCTCTAACATGATCAGGCTGTCTGTAGATTTTACTCTTGACAGGCAGACTGTCTCCAGTGTCAACATCATGGGTACACCAATTAGTTTGGCTGGGTGTCAGAGAGAACATATGTCTGAAGGATTGCAAGACTTGCCTGCAATCCTGTTGCTGATGTTCAGTGAGGCTGCCACAAAAGACAACACCATCAACTGATCACTCATCAGGATTCTGAGTGAGCAGGTCTGGGAGAGGGTCACTCTCTTCCTCCTGTCCCTCATCTGTGGCCATGAGCAAGCTCATGTCCTTCCTGTCAACATATGCCTTGAGCCTGTTAACATGGAGCACTCTGAGAGGGCTCCTGGGAGTTCCAAGGTCCACCAAGTAGGTAACCTCTCCCTTTTGCTCAATGATGGTGTGGGGCCCAGACCATTTGTCTTTCAGAGCTGCTGGGGCCACTGGCTCCAGCACCCACACCTTCTGTCCTGGCTGGTACACAGTCAGAACAGCCTTTTGGCCATGCCAAGCTTTTTGAAGTTCTTGGCTGGCCTCAAGGTTTTTGGATGCCTTTTCCATATACTCAGCCATCCTGGAGCGGAGACCAAGTACATAGTCCACTATGTTGGTTGCAGGCTTTTTGAGAGGTCTCTCCCATCCTTCCTTCACCAAACACAGGGGTCCTCTTACAGGATGTCCATACAGAAGCTCAAAAGGGCTGTAGCCAACCCCCTTCTGTGGGACCTCTCTGTAAGCAAACAAGAGGCAGGGGATCAGGACATCCCATCTTCTCCTAAGAGTTTCAGGTAGCCCATGAATCATCCCTTTGAGGGTCCTGTTGAATCTCTCAACAAGCCCATTGCATTGTGGGTGGTAGGGTGTGGTGAACTTGTAGTTCACACCACACTCCTTCCACATTGCAGTCAGATATCCTGACATGAAGTTTGTACCTCTGTCAGAAACGACCTCCTTAGGGAAACCCACTCTGGAGAACACTCCAACTAGGGCTCTTGCCACTACAGGTGCTGTAGTGGTCCTAAGGGGAATAGCTTCAGGATACCTGGTGGCATGATCCACTACCACCAGTATAAACTTGTGCCCTGATGCTGTCTGGGGTTCCATTGGACCAACAATGTCAATCCCCACTCTTTCAAAGGGAACCCCCACCACAGGTAGTGGTATGAGGGGGGCCTTTGTTGTGCCACCTGACTTACCACTGGCTTGGCAAGTGACACAGGAGCGACAAAACTCCTTGGTATTCTCATTCATATGGGGCCAGTGAAAGTGTGAGACAAGCCTGTCCCAAGTCTTTGTCTGACCTAAGTGACCTGCAAGGGGAATCTCATGGGCCAAGGTGAGAAAGAAACCTCTCAGAGACAAGGGGATGACCAGCCTCCTGGTTGCACCAGGCTTGGGGTCTCTTGACTCAGAGTACAGGAGTCCATCTTCCCAGTATACCCTGTGGGCACCTGTGGCATTCCCTGCAGCCTCAGCAGCAGCCTGCTGTCTGAGGGGTTCAAGGGAAGGGCAGCTCAACTGTTCCTTCCCCAGGTCTGCTCTGGAGGGTCCCCCTGAGCCCAGAAACTCAACTTGATCAAGTTCAAGCTCTTTAGGCTCAGTTTCCCTCAGCTCTTCCAGATCAGCCTCCTCAGAGACTTGATCCTCAACCTGGGGCAAGGGGTAAGGCAAAGCCTTACCCTTACTGCTCTTCTTGGAAGGTGTCTGGTCCATAATTTCAGGATCCAGCACCTGTTCAGTGGGGCATCTTCTGGCCTGTGACCTAGTCACAGCAAGCACATGTGCTGGCAAGCCTAACATCTCCATGTGAGTCCTCTGCTCCACTTCTGACCATTGTGATGACTCCAAATCATTGCCCAACAAACAATCAACTGGGAGGTCTGAACTGACTACAACTTTCTTTTGTCCCTTCACTCCACCCCAGGAGAAAGCCACAATTGCCACACTATGACTAGTAGTGACATTGCTGGCATTGGTCACCAGGAAATCAGTACCTGGCATGATCTGTCCAGGGTCCACAAAGTTAGGTGTCACCATGGTGACACTGGCACACGTGTCCCTATAGGCCTGAGCCATCTTGCCATTTATCAAAGGTGTCTGCCTGTATTTGCCCAAAGTATTGGGACTTATTTCAGGGGACATATCCACATCCCCTGTACAGACAAGGACAGCCTGAGTGAGTGTGCCAACTAAGTTGTCAGACCCCTCAGTACCCAAGGTTAACCCAACTAATGCCTTGGGAGGTACACTACCACTACTGACTGTACTAGGGGGTGCAGTTGCCTTAGGGGCTGTAGTGGCAGGAGTTTGTCCTCCTCTTTTGGTGCACTCACTAAACCAGTGAGATTTACTTTTACAGTACTGGCACCACCTTTTTGACTGGCCTTCTTGAGTCTTCTTCTTCTGGGAAGCCTGACCCCCACCCTCTTTGGTTTGTTGGGGACCTAGTGAAGACTTCTGGTCATTTTGCTCATTCTTAACATTACCCTTCTGGTCTGCTTTCTTCTGACCACCCTGGTTCTGGTTCTGGTTCTGCTTGATCCTTGTCCTGACCCATTTGTCTGCCTTCTTTCCCAATTCTTGGGGAGAGGTCAGATCTGAATCAACAAGGTGCTGGTGCAACAACTGGTTCTGACAATTGTTTAAAATTTGTTCTCTCATCATTAGATTATACAATCCTGTGTAATCTGTAACCTTGCTACCCAGCAACCAGCCCTCCAAAGCCTTAGTGGCACAATCCACAAAGTCAGACCAGTCCTGAGACTGAGTTTTCTGGGTGTCTCTGAACAGCAACCTGTACTGCTCAGTGGTTAAACCAAACCCATCAACCAGTGTATTCTTCAGGACCTGGTAATTGTTAGCATCCTCTACTCTTGTAGTGAGGAGCTTATCTCTACCTTTACCATCAAAGGAGAGCCACAGTATAGCTGCCCACTGACTCTGGGGAATGCACTGCACAGTGCAGGCCCTCTCCAGAGCAGCCATCCATTTCTGGATATCATCCCCTTGCTTAAAGGGGGGCACTATTTTAGTCAGGTGTTTAGTATCTAAACCCTTCTCTCTATCTCTTGGGAGATTGCTGCCACCAGTGGGAGCTAACCCACTCATCTGCTGCTCTCTTGCCAGGGCAAGCTTCTCTTTGGCCAGGGCAATTTCTTCCCTTTCAATCCTCAGTTCAGCTTGTCTCATCCTAGCTTCATGCTCCCTTCTCTGAGGGGAAGTAAATCTCCTCTGTGGAGGATTCCTTCTCCCCTGAGAAGAGGCATTAGAGTGCAGAGATCTATTGGAGTCCCTAGAAAGAGATCTATCTCTCCTAACTCCAAGGTTAGGCCCACTTCGGGTTAGTACTGGGGGTCCCCCAGATCCTAGCCCAATTAAGTCTAAGTTGGTCCTGGTTAGCCTTCTGACTACCTCAAGACCTTTGTCTACCTCATCCCCAGAGAGTTCCTCCTGATCCTCCTCCTCCTCAACTGCAGTAGCAGTGTTGGGGAGGTCTGGATCCCCAGAGGTTCCCTCTAAGGCTGGCATATTCCCATCTAGCTGAGAGCTTTCTCGCATCATAAGTCTCTAAGAGACCTATTAAAAAGGGAATGGTGGTGTTAGACCCCTGCTTCAGTTTTCTGGAGACACAGATTTGTCTCATCTCCTGGAAACTGAGAGCTGCATATCTTGAAGTGACCTGTGGAGGGTCAACACTGACCAGGGGAGTCTCAGTAGAATCTCCCTGGGTAGACATGCTTTTCTAGTGAGGTGTAAGTGGTGCACTTACCTACACTATATGTTTGCCTACTGATCCCTTGCTAGAGTTGTAATTTAGGGTGTGCTAGGCCCTAGGAGCTACAACAGCTGGTTCAGTAGAACTCAGAGTATTCTAAGCTAAGTTATATGTACCTTTAGTACTTATGTGATCTTTCACAAGATATTCTTAGGGCATGTGTGGTAAAACAACAGCAAGCTCAAATCCCAACCGCTGCTCACCAATGTGAGAAGTTGGCCTGATGTGCAGTGTTCACTATTCTAGTGATCACTATATATCAGTCCAAACAACCCTTATTGATGATTGGTTGTAAGTCAACCTTATAGACCAGCTATCCTAGTAGCATGGATACGAGCAGTCTAAGGCTAAGACTCTAGAGGGCGTGTTAAGCCAGCTGTTTTACCATCACATTACCCCTTGAACACCCAGTGAAAGGACACCACACAAGTGTTATGAAAATAAACAATGTATTTATTAGAATCACAACAACCCTGTACTCTTTATGAGGACAGGGTGCTAAGCACACAACAAAACTCTTATGAAAATACTTAAGTTAGCACGTTATACACAAATGCCCGAGGGGCACGAAAAACCATATACTTAAAAAGTGGAATGCGAAATTACTAGCAGGTAAGTACAGTACTAATAGGCTTTGGAATCGCTAGGACTTGACTATAGAATCGTTAGATTACTTCTAGGAGACCTAGGGGACTCGGGTGCAGAGTGTGCACTCTCACGCGGGACAAAGTCTATGGAAGCTAGTAAAGGCAAAGTTAGTGTTCACGGGCGAACCCGACCTGGTAGGAAGAAAACGATAGTGGATCCTGACCCTAGGATAGTGAGGCTATGCTGGGACACCGAAGTGCCGAAGTTACCTAGCCCAGGGGCTGCAGCTGCATAGGTCTGAAAAGACGTCGGGAATCTCGTTGCCGGACCAGGAGCCTGGAAGAAGGAAGTTGCTGGCAGGCGACCAGTGAAGAAAAGTTTGATGGATCCAAGCCTGGATCAAGGAAGAAGAAAACCTGAAAGCAGAGGGGACCAAGTTCTTGAATCACTAGCCAGTGATTAAGTGGGCACCAGGATGGCACCGGGCGAAGTCACCGCAGTCAGGTGAGTGGGCGCTGCTGGGCTCTGCAGTCTCTCGGACCAGGAGGCGTTGTCGGCGACCAGGATGGAGGTGCGAGCTGTCCCACGAAGGTTCTTGCTGTCGACGTCGCTGGACCCAGGATTGGGCAACAAGTCTTGGCAAATGCAAGGCCCACGCGGTGGACCTAAAATGGCGTCTTAGCCAGACCAGGAGGGTCCAGGGTACTTCTCCGATGGAGGGAAGCAAGGGCCAGTCTGGAGCAACCAGACTAGCAGCAGTGATGTCGTCGGGCGTCGTTCAGAAGGCCACAAGCCAGCGGGCTAGTAGCCAAACAACGCGGTGAGCAGCAAAAAGCAGAAGGGCCCCACGCAGATCGTGGAGATGCTGGGAGGCTGCACTTCGGTGCTGGAGCTGCTCAGGGTCGGGGCTTCTCGGACCCCAAAGCACTCACCAGGAAATTACTCGGCGGGCTTGCTGTGCAGAAGTCGTGCAGTCTTGAAGATGGCCGGTCCCTCGAGGTCTCGTCACACCCACGAATCTCAGCGTGACTGATGATGTAGGTAGAGGTCAGAGGTGCCAGGGAAGCCGGTTCTCGTCGAGCTGGGCAGTCTTGATCCGGAGGAGAGACTTGCAGCAGACCGCAGTATTCTTAAGATGGTGCCTGCGGATGCAGGGTGACTACTCCTTAGTCACAAGGGAGAAATCTTAGGAAGAAGTCTTGTTCCTTTCGTGGAAAGTAGTTTCAGGATTCAAAGATGATCTGATTTGGAAGGGGGCCAGTTCCTACCTTTATCCTGTAAAAAGGGGCTGGCACGCGACTAAGTCCTGCCCTAGGGGTGGGACTAGGAGGGGGGTGGTTACACCCACTTCCTTGGCGGGCTTTTCCCCAGCACAGGGTCTGGAGTGACCCTGGAACTGGTTCCAGCCAGCCTATGCACAGTGAGCACCGGGGTGCCATGTGCAGTCGCCTTCCTCTAAAGCCCTGCCTACCTACAATACACAAAACCCTGTCTGGGACGGTGCTGGCACCGCCCCTGGCAGGAAACCCTTTGTCCTTATCTCCTGCTCTAGGAGGACTCCCAGCAGCAGGAGGGCAGACTTGTGTCTCGGTGGCAGCATCCATTTTGTGGAGCTGAGGCTCTGTTTGACTTTAACCGGGGTTAGGGGTTACATACATGTCGTGTCCCTCTAGAAGGGTGGAATGCTAACCCCGTCGCCAGAATTGGCGAGGGGTTAGTATTCCAATTCGTATGACACCTTACTCGACATGTTTTGATAAAGCGATACCAGAGTTGGCATATAACCGCGAGGATTATAATGCACTTAAGAGTATATGGTATGCGATATCATGGAAACGGCTAAGGGATGGATCCCGAAAGCCGCAGACAGGCTCAGCTCATGCCAGAGCACCATCTCACACGATTCCAAGCACTCTGCCTTCAGGATTGTTAAGGCCTGCCATAGGAGTGACTGATAGGAGATCTGTGTGTCCATTTTAGGGTTAGATATAGGTATACTATATCTAAAGCAAAGGGTGAGTACACCACCTTGCCCCAGCTGTCGTGCAGCCAGTTGTGTCAGTTTAGTTAGTCAGCCCAGGGGTGGCATAATACATGCTTCAGCCCCTGGGAGACTTCTGGGTACACCTCAGCCCTGGGTACAGGGACTTGGAGAGGGCCCAGTGCCAATTCAGTACCTGAGTACAATTTGGATAGAGAGAACAGCTAGGCTGTGGGTCTGATTAGCAGGCCCACAGCCAGGGAAAGTCGTAAACCAGTGCAGCAAAAATCTGGGTGATCATAGGATTGCAGACCCTACTCTCCTACACTCCCCCTCACCCTTCTAAGGAGGAAGAGAGACTGCACCGTTTGGACCCTAAGAGGGCCGTGTCCTTTTATCTGGATAGAACTAAAGACTTCCGGATTGACGACCAGCTGTTTGTTGGTTTTGCTGGCTGTCGGAAGGGCAGATCGGTGCACAAGCGCACACTTTCCAGGTGGATAATCCTGTGCATCAAGATTTGCTACTCTCTGGCGGGTAAGGACCCTCCTGAGGGTATAAGAGCTCATTCTACCAGAGCAAGGTCTGCTACTTCTGCATTGTCTAGAGGTGTACCTGTTGAGGACATTTGCAGAGCCGCGACTTGGGCCTCCCTCCACACTTTTGCGAAGCACTACTGCTTGGATACAGAGGTGAGGAGGGACGGCCACTTCGCGCGTTCTGTCCTCCAAGATTTCCTGGTGTAGCAGAGTGGACACCCTCCAGGAGTGGGGACTGCTGTGGGACTCTATTCACAAGGTGAGGAATACACAAGGCAGATGTATCTATCAGAAGAACAAGTTACTTACCTTCGGTAACGCTTTTTCTGGTAGATACAGTATCTGCCTGTGGATTCCTCACTGACCCGCCCGCCTCCCCGTTGTCCACTCTGCTATACCTGGTCTTATTTGTATATTTATTTGTATATTTATTGGGTTTTTGATACCTTTGCTTCGCACTATGTGTGCTATTATGGTTTGTATGTACTGTGTATATTGTATATATCCTGTCATTGGTCCGTCCGGGTGCCTCGAAGGCACGGAAAAAAGGGCGGAACTGATGTCATCACGCCGACGTAGGCCTAATAAGGGGTCGGTGACGTCAGACGGAGTCGCGCGTGGTGCCGCGTTCCTGTGACTTCGCCCACGCCGGCGTGCTACAAAGAAAAATTCCGAACATTGCTGACGCAAGGGGGATATTCACAAGGTGAGGAATCCACTGGCAGATACTGTGTCTACCAGAAAAAGCGTTACCGAAGGTAAGTAACTTGTTTGTTTGAGGCATATGAGCTGCAGATCACACACTATGCCATCTGGTGTTGGGCCCGTATACTTGCACTTGTTTTTGTCTTGGAGAAGTCTCGAAGTCTCGAGATAGGTGACTCCTCCTTTGGATGATAGTGCGCATGGGCATCAACTCCGTCTTCAGATTGTTTTTTTCCGCCATCAGGCTTGGATGTGTTTATCGTGCTCCAATTCGGTGCCATTACAGATACAACTTCGACTCGCAATCCTTCATCCTGTAGTGTAGTTCCTATATTCCCAATAGGCTCTGCACATTGGAATAGTATATCCTATAGTTTAGACGTAGGACTGAGGACGACTAGGTCTCTATCGAATATACTAAACTTAATAGTGAGTGCCAGCTAGCTCAGAGGTCACTAGAAATACGGCCTGCCTGTAATCCCCAATATAGAGCACACTTATTCCCTCACTACTCCTATCAACCCCCCCTATCGCCAGGGACCAGAGACCCTTGATTTCCCCCCTCCACGCTCTTCGCTCGGAACACAGTTTCCATCTCAGCACACCTCAACCCCTTTAATCCTTCTACAACACCCCGATCGAAATAAACCCAGGACCCTCGGTCCCCTCCCCCCATGTTTCCCATTCGGACTTCAAGACCACCACGTCCTCAGTGTTCCTTGCTGTTACAGGTCAAACCAGCCCTGCCATCACTCTATCCACCCCTTCTATGACCCCTAACACTGTCCACCCTTGTCCTCCTAACCCCCCCTCCTTAGTGACGTCCTCTACAACAGGTCAAGCCAGCCCCGCTAACACTCACACCCCCCTTCCATGACTCCTAGCAAAAGTCCACCCAATCCACCATAACTCCCAGCACAATCCACCCCAACCCTCCTACCCCCCTCCACATATATCTGCTCTCTGCACTCCAGAGCCTCCTCCACCTCGCCGAATTATCCTTCGCAAACCTCATGCCTCAGCGGTCTCCTCCGCCCATCCCAGAAGTTCACAAACGCCCGCTTCCAACAGCCTTAAGGCATCTTCGCCCTCGCAAGCACACTAGCTGTCTATCTGAGGAGGAAATCCTTGACCTCACCCGCTCCTACAACTTTTGCCCAGTCACCACCGATTCCCCAGACCTCACTGGAAAGGAAATCCAGGATATTTTCAAAGATCTCAATCCAGCCCCTATCCCTCCCTCCTGCCCAACAGACGTGAGTGCCGCACACCCCATCTGCACGGTCGCTATCAACCCACACAGACTGGCCCCCGCTGCAATAGAAGGGCGATCAGAAGCAATCTTGCACCCGTACCCCTGACTGCCCTGACTCTACTACCACCTCCCTCCCTGGTCTGACGGGGCTCTTAATCAACTGCCGGTCGGCAGTAAAGCATGCCGCCGATGTCACTGCTCACATTCTGAACAATAACACTGACCTAGCCATCCTAACTGAATCATGGCTTAATGATGCATCATCCCCATGCCTCGACCTCTTAGTCCCCCCCCCCCCCCCCCCAATTTTAGCATTGCCAGACTAGACAGACTAGACAGACCACTTAACAAAAAAGGTGGCGGAATCGCTTGCATATATCGCTCTAACCTCCTTGTCTCAGAGCTTTTAACGGATACCACTGATTCCTGCGAATATCTAACCCTCTCAGTCTGGAGCAACACCACACACCTGTGTAACCTGCACACTTTTTAACCCCCCCCCCCCCGCCCCCCCCCCCCCCCCCCCAGGCAATAACAATCAATTCACTGATTACCTCATGGAAATTATCACGGCTAAGAACTCCCCCCAACACCAAAGACATCTTCATTGGTGACTTCAACCTGCACTGGAACGACCTTAATGATCCTCATGTCCACGCCATTAAAGACCTCATGACCGATCTAGCCCTGACCCAAGCTTCCCCACTCCCTACCCACTCGAAAGGGGCTACTCTCGACTGGATCATATCTAACAAGAATACAGTCAAGCTCATATCCACCCACCCCTGCGACTGGTCAGACTACCTTGCCATCGCCTTTCTTCTACCCTGCACCCTCAAAACATGGGCTCCTTAACCAGTGCTACCAAAACGCTGGGTCAGACACCAAAAACCTAGACCTAATTGAACTCGAGACCCGTTGCAAATCCGACCTCCCAAGCCCCCCCCCCCCCCTCCCCACATCACCTCAGTGACCTCAATGATCACTACACTGTTTCGATGACTAACATTTTGGATGACCTAGCCCCTCTTAAACTAAAAAGGACTAGAGTCAAAGATGGAAACCCTTGGTTCACCGGTTCCCTCAACGTCGAGAGAAGATCCCTCCAACAAGCCGAAAGAATTTGGAGACCGCACCCATCGGCAGATCACATGAAACTTCTTCGCCAGGCCAGAAATGCTTACAACAAAAACATCCTCAATTCAAAAAACGTTTTTCAGAGCGGAACTAGGAAATGCTCAGAACAGACCTCGCAAACTCTTTGAGATCTACTCCAATCGAACAAACTGTCCAAAACAGCGAAAGAAAACCCTAAGTCTCATCTCTGAAGATTTCTCCTCGTTTTTCGCAAACAAAATCATAACCTTAGGTACCGAACTCAAAGCTGCCTCACTCCCCCCACCTAACACTGACCATCTGCCTCCTCCATCACTGCTACCGACACTGACTTCACCCAAGAATCTAGCGCACTGGTCCGAATTCTCACCCTACGATGAAGACTGTCGCAAATATCCTTTCCTCCTTAAACCCGAACAACCATTTCTACGACCCACTCCCCTCGAACTGTCTTGCGACTATTACCAAATCCATTATTCCTTGCTGGACTGCGATAATCAACACCTCTCTCCGGCAGGGATCAATCCCGATCTCACTGAAAGCAGGCCAAGTCCTCCCCATTCTAAAAAAACCGTCGCTGGACCCATCCTCCCCAGATAACTTTAGGCCAATCTCCAACATCCCCCTCTTGGCGAAAGTGATTGAAAAATGTGTTCATACACAGCTGAGTCACCACATCAGCAACTTCCATCTACTCGATGACTGCCAATCCGGCTTTCGACCGGGACATAGCACTGAAACAACCATGCTCCACATTGTCGATGATGCTCTTCAAGCCCTGGACCAAGACAAAACTTGTCTCCTAATCCTCCTTGATCTATCCTCGGCCTTCGACACTGTCAACCACGAGATGCTACTCGAACGCCTCAAACTTAGGATGGGCTTAGTTGGCACTGTACTCGATTGGTTTAGTTCCTACCTCCAAAACCCATCTTAGAGATTCCTAATCAATGGTGAACTCTCCTCCTCCTTCTCCGTGGTCACGGTGGGAATCCCTCAAGGATCAACGTTGTCCCCCACCCTTTTAAATCTCTATTTAGAACCCCTTGCTGAAATCCTTCGCACTTCAAATATCTCCTTCCATATGTACGCTGATGATACTCACAGGGCTCAAATTCCACTCGACCGCTCGCATAGTCGAGCTAAGTTTAACAAGGTCGAGCTGTTTTTAGGTCCAACTCGTCCTTTCTGGCAAGTAGGAAAACAAACTAACTTTTGTCCTCTGTTTGTGAAAACAGAGCAAATGTGACAAGATAACAAGATTTAAAGGCATTTTTATTGCTCACAAAGTTAATGAGCAATAAAGATGCCTTTAAATCTTATCTTGTCACATTTGCTCCGCTTTCAGAGACGGAGGTCAAGTAGGTTGCAGTTAGGTCGAGGACATTTTTTAAGGTACTAGTCCTGCAGGACTAGTACAATTTTTTTGATTTTTCGAGCCCTGACTCAGATCTACATAAAAATCTCATCTCTTTGCGGAGATCCTCACCCTGAATGAAGCCCTGAAGCTTACCGTCCGATGGCTCCCTTCAAACCAACTCACTCAATGCTAATAAAACTGAGTTCCTTCTAATCTCCCCGCCCAAGAGCAACTCTGAGATACAGACTTGGATCAAAGCTATCACAGCCTTAAACTGTCCCCCGACCATTGTGGACTCTGCCAAATCACTGGGTATCACCTTGGATTACAACTTAAAACATGCGAAACCACATCAACTCAGTGGCCAAATCTGCCAGATTCCACCTGAGCTACCTATGGAAACTGAAACCCTTTCTAGCTGCTCCCGACCTAAAACTAGCAGTCCAATAATTAGTTATCTCTCGGCTGGAATATGGTTGCTCCACCCTCTCCGGTTTACCCAAGATCACTCTGGCACCCTTAAAAGCCTGCCTCAGCGCAGCTACCAGACTTACTGGCTCGAGAAAATTCGATCACATCACCCCTCACCTGAAAATGTTGAACTGGCTTCTCCTCGAGGCGTTGGCATGCATCACGCACAAGACCTTACACTCCAACTCCCCGGCGTATCTAGCACAAAAGCTTGTGATATCCGGAGAAAGCAGAAACTCCCGGTCGGCAAATACCTTCCTACTCCGGCCTGCACGTTTTAAGAAGAAAAAAAACTACAATCGGGCTTTCACCGGGACCGCTCCTAGAATATGGAACTCCTTTCCGCCTGACATCAGAAGTATCCACTCCCTGGCATGCTTCAAAAAAGAGGCTAAATCCTTCCTCATGAGTAAATTCCTTGGCTAACCCGCTCCACAGCCACCGAGAGACTTGGTACTCTTGTGATATCCCTTTCTATTGTATGATCCTTGACTCTGTAAAGTACACTGTGGTATAGTTTTCTTTTCTTTTTCAGTCCCTTAACGTAAAGCACCCCTGCAACATCCTCCCTAAGGTATGACCTTCTATTCTGTAAAATGTTCCTATGTACAGCTTGTACCTCCTTTGCACATTCCCCTTTGACTCCCTGCCGATCATATGACCCTTGATTCTGTATAGCCCTCTGATGTATTGTTCCCATGTGATAAGTCTTTTCTGTATTACTCTATGTACCTGTAAAGCGCTCTGATACCCTCACGGGTCAAGTTCGCGCTCTATAAAACATTAAAATAAAATAATAAAATAAAATGACCGGCTGGGGAGCTCATCTATTGCATCACACCATGCAGGGCAGGTGGACTCCTCAATAAAAGTTACTCTACATCAACCATCTGGAGTAACTAGCCATATTCCTGGCTCTGAAAGCATTCCAGAAACAAATATCAGGCAAAGCTGTCCTAGTCAGCACCAACATGACAGCAATGTACTACATACAGAAACGATGCGGGACACACTCCGTACAACTCTCCCAACTAGCACAAAACATATGGTGATGGGCTATTGCCCAGAACATTTTTCTCCTAGGCCAACATGTTCCAGGAGTCCAGAACAATATAGCAGATCTGTTAAGTCATCAAACGCAACAGATTCAAGAGTGGGAACTTCATCTGCAAGTTCTTCAACCGTTTTTCCACATGTGGGGAAAGCCAGACCTAGATCTCTTCGCCACACACAAACGCCAAATGCCCAAGCTTTGCCACCAGATATCCACACCCATTGTCCAAAGGCAATGCGATATGGAGATTTGAATACGCTTTTCTGCCTCTCCTACTCATTCCACTGGTGGTGCGCAACCTGCAGCAACACTCACTCACTGATACTTATCCTAGTTGCTCCAACATGGGCCAGACATCCATGGTACACAACATTGCTGGAACTATCAGTAGTCCTGCACCAAAAACTACAACTCTCCCCACGCCTCTTAACCCAGAACCGTGGAGAGATCAGACACCCGGACCCAGCACAGCTCAACCTAGCGATCTGGCTCATGAGGTCTTAGAGTTTGGTTACCTTAACCTTCCCCCTGACTGTATGAACGTTATCAAAGAAGCTAGACGTCCCACTACTAGAGCCTGCTACTCATCCAAGTGGAAAAGATTCGTAATATACTGTAACAACAACAAGATCAATCCACTAGATGTGGCTATTCAACACATCATATGTTATCTATTACATCTTCAAAGGTCTAACCTAGCATACACATCTATTAGGTTACACCTTGCTGCCATAGCAGCCTACTTACAAAATAGGCAGCATTTATCGCTATTGAGAGTACCTGCCATCAAAGCATTTATTGAAGGTCTCAAAAGAATAATTCCTCCACGGTATGGAATTTGAACATTGTTCTCTCAAGACTAATGGGACCTCCATTCGAACCTCTGCATAAGTGTAAGTTACAATTTCTTACATGGAAAGTCGCTTTCCTGGTGGCCATTACTTCCCTTAGAAGAATTAGTGAGATACTAGCACTCACTATTCAAGAACCATTTTTACAACTCCATCACAAAGTGGTTCTTAAAACAATCCAAAATTCCTCCCTAAGGTTATTTCTCTCTTTCACCTCAATCAGTCTATTGAGTTGCCAGTTTTCTTCTTACAACCACAAACAGTCGCAGGAAGAGCTCTACATACTCTAGACGTAAAAAGAACACTCCTTTATTATATTGGAAGAACAAAACCTTTTCGTAAAACAAAACCACTTTTTGTGTCCTTCTCACCACCGCATAAAGGCAACCCCATATCAAAATCTGGAATTGCAAGGTGGATTGTCAAATGCATACAAATTTGCATTCACAAAGCAAAACATACATGTTCGAGGCATGTGGGCTGCTGAATTCATATCTTTGCATAGATCGCCGCCACGAGATAGGTGACTCCTCCCTTGGACCATAGTGCGCATGGGCATCCACTCCATCCTCAGATTGTTTTTTTCCGCCATTGGGTTCGGATGTTTTCCTATACTCCAGCTCGGAATCGAAACTAACTACTCCTTAAGGCCAAAAGGCCTTCGAACTCGACGGTATTGTTTTCGCTCTGTACCCCTCGACTCCATCCTGATTTTCATCTTGATCCGGTCGTCGACGCGGGCTGTTGGGCCTTATCGACGCCACGTGCGAATTCAGTCGATGGAAAGGAGTCCTTTTAAAAGGTGCCCACAATGCCAATCAAAGTTCCCACATACTGACAAACACACAGTATGCAACAAGTGTTTGTCACCTGAACACAAAGAAGAAGACTGCCCGGCGTGTGCCCAATTTCGATCCAAGAAAACTATCCGGAATCGACGGGCCGCCAGGCGAGAGATGCAGAAGACTGAACCGGAGAATATCTTTGAGGACGACCAAGAGCTTCCCGAAGCAGCCGACTCCGATCTCTAGAACGTCACCGTTGAGGACCAATCGGACTCCGATGACCAGATCACACCGGGGCAAAAAAACTGAGTACCAAGCCCCCCCCCCCCCATCCCCCGCCCCCCCCCCCCCCCCCCCCCCCCCCACTCCACCCAGCCCGAAAAAGAAGGCTCCGGTCGAAGCATCGCCGAAAGGCCTTAGCCAAGATCGAGACATTCCTCCGGAGACCCCACCTCTCGGCCCGGCTCCGAAGCACAAACGCCTCCAGGCGGCCTAGGCCCGAAGAGGGTCATCGAGCCAAAAACAGTCCTCCAGCCAAAGGTCATCGAACCAAAAAAACTGGTAGACCCGAAGGGCGCACAACCAAAAGAGACGGCCCGACTGAAGATCGACCCAAAAAGTAAGGTCGTCGATCCAAAGGGTGTACAGCCTAAGAAAGCTGTTGACGCCTACAAACCATCGGCACGAAACTCTCGGCGCCAAAGAGCGTCACGCCGCAAAAACACTCGGCAACAAAAGGCTTAGCAGTCGAGCCGAAAAAACCATTGGAACCGAAGACATCGGAACCGAAGAAAATCGTCCAACCGAAAAAGGTTGTCGATCCAACTGATACAGGCGAACCTAAAATGGCTACCGATAACACAAAGACAATCAACCTGAAAAAACACCAGGCTTCGGACAAGAAACGTACCGAATCAAAAGCCCCGGTCGATCCAAAACAAGTCGCCGAGCATAAAAAGGCCGCCGATCCAAAGAAAGACTCCAAAGACAAAGAACGAGTCGAACCGAAAAAAGTTATCGGACCTCATTCAGCTGTCGAGCCCAATAAAGTGCCGACGCCAAAAAGCACCGAGCCACAGACTACAAAAAAGGTTCATAAACCTAAACCCTCAACACCAAAGCCACGGGCTGTCAAGGAAGAACTACTCCGCCCACATCCAGTGTCCGAGGAGCAGGCTAAATGATATATCGATCCAGATACAGGACACGTCATAGTCTACCACAGAAAGAAGAGGCCTTTACCACAAGACACTCCTTCTACAGTTCCTCCAAAGAAAAAGACTTCGGCACATCCCCCTCAAGGCCTTTCACTCCTCCTCCTTTTCTGCCTGATCTGCCTTTCGTTCCTTACTCTCCCACACACTCTGATCACAATGAGGGAGAGTACATGGGGGGAAGATCCTCAATACAATTATGATGACACTGGGGATCCTGATCAACAAGATAACACATGAGTTGACCACGATGATGACGACCAACAGCCCATCCCAGATACTTCCCCATACCCAACAAAACCGTCACCTACAGATGACACAATCATGTTTAACCAGCTTATAGATAGGGCAACTAAATATCACATGGTAGATATGCACACTGACCCTATAGAGGAAAATTTCTTGTTCGACACCTTCCCCACTTCTGAGAAAAATGTCAGAACTCTTCCAATGCTTAAAGGGGGTCCTCAAGCACACGCCAGATATCTTTAAAGATCTTGCTAGGGCAACAGTGCTCAATCCAAGAATAGAGAAAAAATATAAGGCAGCACCAGCAGACCCTACTTATATAAAACAGTTGCCTTTAGATTCTTTAGTCGTCGCAAACGCTCGTAAACGAGCCAATGAGTAGCTTCACAAGCTGCTAACTCTTGGAGAATCGGTAATACACAAGCCCTATTAGCGAGATATGATAGAGCACACTACGACCAACTCGAGACTCTAATGCAACATTTACCAGAACCCTTTAAAGCGCAGGCCAACGACCTCATTCAAGAAGGCAAATTCATAACAAACGCCTCCATCAAATGCGCGCTAGACGCAGCCGATACTTCGGCCAGGTCTATCAACACCAGCGTTCTACCACGCAGACACGCATGGTTACGCATATCTGGATTTAAGAGCGAGGCGCGATCCACCATCCTCAATCAGCCAGTGAACCAAGATTTTCTGTTTGGCCCTGCAGTTGACACCATTTTAGATAAAATGAAAAAAGACACTGAAACTGCCAAGTCAAAGGGGGCACTTCAGTTCCAACAAGACCGGGACTCCTTTCGTCACTCGCAGGAAGGGGCAGCACTTCGCAAACCTCCTCCACCTTCAAGTCAAATACCCAGGGTACTTTTAACAAAGGCTCCAATAGAGGAGTTTACAGAGGAAACAATAATAAGGGCAGAGGACGTGGAGGCAATAACACCAGAGCCTCCACTGCCACCAAACAGTGACTTCACCACACTCCCTCCACAACACACAACACCTGTCGGAGGCAGAATCAATCAGTTCCTACCTGTCTGGAACGCAATTACCACAGACAGGTGGGTGAGACAAATTATCCAGTATGGTTATTGCCTGGAACTCACTTCTACTCCACCCAACATACCACCCAAAAACCGTCCCATGTCCAAAGAGCACATAACACTGTTACAGCAAGAGGTCAAATCCATGCTACAAAAGGGCGCCATAGAGCCAGTCCCTTTTCAACACCAAGGAACAGGAGTATATTCTCTATACTTCCTAATTCCCAAAAAGGACGGGTCGCTCAGACCCATTTTGGACGTCAGACCTCTGAACCAATACATACTATCAGAGCACTTCCATATGATAAGCTTACAACAAGTTCTCCCACTGCTTCAGCAGGGCGACTTCCTTGCCACATTAGACCTCAAAGACGCATACTTCCACATTCCTGTACACCCAGCTCACAGGAAATATCTCAGTTGCACAATACAGGAACAACACTATCAATTCAAAGTTCTCCTCTTTGGAGTAACTACAGCTCCAAGGGTGTTCACCAAGTGCCTAGCTGTAGTGGCAGCACACCTCAGGCGGCAACACATCCACGTGTTTCCCTATCTCGACGATTGGCTCATAAAAGCCAAGTCAGACGTCCAATGTGCAAGTCATACGTCTCAAACCCTCCAGCTGCTACACAGTCTGGGTTTCTCAATAAATTACCCAAAATCTCATCTGCAACCCTCCCACATACAACAATATCTGGGAGCTACAATAGATACATCAGTAGCAAAGGCATATCCCAATCCAGTCAGGATAGCCAACATGCAGACACTAATCCAAAGGTTTCAGCCACTACACTCCTTAAGAGCTCGAGTGTTCATGCAACTCATAGGTATGATGGCCTCCTGCATATTCATTGTCCCCCCCATGCCAGACTTCATATGCGTCCATTACAAGAGTATCTAGCAAGGCAGTGGAACCAAGCTCAAGGACAACTAAAAGACCTAGTGTTGGTAGACAGTCGCACATACAGCTCTCTGCAGTGGTGGAATCCACAAAACCTTTCCAAGAGGCGACTGTTCCAAGAGCCAGTTCCACAAGTAGAATTGACAGCGGACGCATCAATAACTGGATGGGGAGCCCACCTACATCAATACACAGTCCAGGGACTCTGGACAACCAGGCAAAAGACACTGCATATCAACCAATTAGAATTGCTAGCAGTTTTTCTGGCACTGAAAGCGTTCCAAAACCACATACGCAACAAAGCGGTGTTGATCCGGACGACAGCATGACAGTCATGTATTACATCCATAAACAGGGAGGGACTCACTCTCTACAGCTTTCTCACCTAGCGCAGAGCATATGGAGGTGGGCAATTCCAAAGAACATCTTTCTCCTAGCAGAACACCTGCCAGGGAACGACAATCAAATAGCGGATCTGTTAAGCAGACCCAGCCAACAGATACACGAATGGGAGATTCACCCTCAAGTTCTCCAACCATTCTTCCAAGAATGGGGGCAACCAGAGATGGATCTGTTTGCCACAAACGAAAACTCAAAATGCCGGTACTTTGCCGCCAGGTTCCCACATCCATTGTCACAGGGCAATGTGATATGGATGAACTGGTCAGGCAAATTTGCGTACGCTTTTCCACCAGCCCCACTCATTCCGTTAGTGGCACGCAAACTAAGACAGCAGTCTCTGACACTGATCCTGGTTGCTCCAACATGGGCCAGACAACCATGGTACACAACATTCCTAGAACTCTCAGTGGTTCCACACCAAAGACTGCGCCTATCGCCACATCTCCTAACTCAGAACCATGGAGAAAACAGGCACCCAGATCCCAATCAACTGAACCTAGCGATCTGGCTCCTGAAGTCTTAGAATTTGGATATCTCAATCTGCCTCCTGACTGCATGAACATTATCAAAGAGGCAAGACGCCCAACCACTAGAGCATGCTATGCAGCCAAATGGAAGAGATTTGTAATTTATTGCAACAATAACCAAATCAATCCATTAGACGCTTCAATACAAAACATTATCTGTTACCTGTTGCATCTTCAAAGATGCAATCTAGCATACTCTTCAATAAGACTTCATCTTGCAGGTATAGCAGCTTACCTCCAAAACAGACAACACCTGTCTCTGTTCAGAGTTCCAGCAATCAAGGCTTTCATGGAAGGGTTCAAACGGATAATCCCTCCCAAACACCCACCTTCACCGGTCTGGAATTTAAATATAGTACTTACCTGACTTATGGGACCTCCTTTTGAACCACTACACTTTCACAAAACACTATTGTGTAGATGTGCACACAAGACAGCAAGCTACTGTAGGCCAAGCTGTACTCAAAACACTATTTCAAACTACAGCAACAGATATGGGTAGTCGCCGCTAAGGACGGGTACTTCTATACAATCTATGCATAGAGTGTGATCTGCAGCTCATATGCCTGAAACTGAAAATGCTACTTACCAGTATTCATCTGTTCTTGACATGTAGAGCTGCAGATCCACACATGCCACCCGCCTCCCCGACTGCCTTTATCTGTTCCAGTATTATCTTATTTGGATACAGCATACATGGGCATCTTTTCTGTTTCTTACAAAACTCCATTTCCCTGCTGGCGAAAAACAATCTGAAGAGGGAGCCGATGCCCATGCGCACTATCATCCAGAGGAGGAGTCACCTATCTCGTGACTTCCAAAGTCTTCTCCAAGACAAAAACAAGTGCAAACATCCGGGCCCAACACCAATTGGTGATCTATGCATAGTGTGTGGATCTGCAGCTCTACATGCCAAGAACAGATGCATACTGGTAAGTAGCATTTTCATTTAAAAACACACCGGCACAAGGGAAGTTAATTTTTAAGCGCTTTGTTGAAATATTGTTGACAGTGTTCATTTGTAAATGCATCATTGATATAGGAATAGTGACCATAATGATGAAAGTGATTACTGATACAAGTGCATATGCTTTATTGACATGGAGTGCATTTACACATGGTTATTATTGATTACTGCATTTACTCTTAAAATGATTATGCTTTTGACATGTACTTTGTTGAAATTGGCCCTTCAGGGGGTCAGCGGTGATTGTGCCACCAGTCTAATGTATATTTGTAAATTACTGCAAAGTATTGAGTAGTGAGTGTGTGTAATGAATGTATTTTTACTTTTTGAAAGAAAACGCATAGGCTAGACAGTTATTTATTGAGCATTATTATTGCATGCCAGTAAATTGTGATTGTCATCAACATAAGCTGCTATGAAAATAGTAAGTACTCTATTCACCAACCTCTGGAAGGTGGCAGGTGCATTTTTCAACCCTAAGGGCTTCACTGATTTGAAAGTGGCCTACAGTTGTAGAAGAAAAAGCAGACTTCACCTTGGCTCCTGGGGTGAGGGCTATCTGCCAATAAGCTGATGTCCGGTCAAAGGCACTTCAATATTGGGCTCCCCCAACTTCTCAATGAGCTTTTCAGCTCTTGCTATAGAGTGGGTGTGAGAAAGTGGCTCTATATATACTGGACTAGAAAGAAGTACAGTGTGCGTATAGAGTCCACCAACCCCAGAGGTATAACAGAGGTTAAGTCAGAACTGACCTTACTCTCCAAAGTGGTAGCTTGGTCGAGCAGTAAGGCAGTACCAGAGGACAGTGTAAAGCATTTGTTCTACACACTCAGTCAGCAAAGGGTTTCACACACTCAAGGACTGAACTCCAGGCCAATTGTTTTTTATATCCACAGATATAGTTGTTTTATTTTTAGAACCAACCGTTATAAAAAATATACTTTTCTCGATATGAGTACTCTCATATAAATACTTGCAAGGAAGCAATAAAGTTTATGTACACAATAGTTACAGTAAAGGCAGTAAGCAGCACAGTTCTGAATCACACTCTAGCATTGAGCTTAATGGGTTTTCACAGGTAAATACAGTTGATTACTTTACGGATTACTTTGGTAGTTCCAGGACTAGATCTAAGATTCGGTCCTGGGGTCTAAGCTGAAACCAGATTAGCAAAAGCGTTTTAGAGACTGTGATGAATTTTCATGAATATAAAACGGTTTTAAAAGTTCACACTTAAAAACTTTTCAAGGTAAATCTGACAATGTTATTCAATGGGAGGAAATTCAGGTTGCAGGTAAAGTACGTTCGCTTTACTTTTGTAACCCAGTACTAGTATCCTATCCTGGGGTGAGTACACCCCCTAGCCTGTTCCTCTCCTGAGGGAGGGGGGCAGGAGCCTAGCTGGGATTGGGCAGGACTCCCCATCTACAAGATGGCCGGAGCCCGGGGTTGTGCTTCACCTTGCTTCCTTCACCTGAGGGGTGGAGTTGACATAGGTTGGCACACCCCCCTTCCTGACGTAGTTTTTCCCGCCAGTCTTCCCGCCAGAATGGGGTAGGACCGGTGGGGGGCTGGTTGCTGGGTATTTATTCATTTATTTATTTATGCATTTTTATATAGCGCGGACTATACCCGAAGGTGTCAGAGCGCTTCACAATAGGAACAGAACTGATACATGAGAACATTACAAGTGAGCAAAATACAAAAGCAAACGTTACATTAAATGAAGCAAAAATGACAATCGTGAGCCAACAAAATACAAGAGGTAGCAAACGGTGCATTACAAAGTGACAATTGTGAGCCAACAAAATACAAGAGGTAGCAAACGGTGCATTGCAGGAGGAAAAAGTGACGTGTGCAGGTTACAAAAGCGTACAAAATAAACATAGAGGTATAATACTGCAATATATGGAGGACACTCAAGCAAGAACAAACGTTACGTAGGCACTGGTGGCACTTGTGCAGGTATCGAACAAACAAATGTAAGAGGTAGAAAACAGTGTGTTACAAGAGAAAGTGACGGGTGCATGTTACACACTAGTCCCAAACACAGGTAGAAGGATAATACTGCAATAAATGGCAGACTCTCAAACCACAAGAACACACTGGGAAGACACTTCCATAGTCATGTAAAGTAGATTTTTCAATAATTGAAGGGCTTCCTTCAGATAATAGAGAGGGCATGGATTACATTTGGAAATGTCTTTGAAGAAGGAGAACTTTGAGGTCAGTTTTGAAGGCCTGGGAGGTGGTGGTGGTCCGGAGCTGAGGCGGAAGTGAGTTCCAGATTCTCACTGCGCTGCCTGAAAAGGATTGGGCCATCGATCTTTCCTTCTTGAAAGTGGGAGGTTCAAGCAGTTGATTTTCCGCATTTAGTGATGGTCTAGAGCCTCCAGAGAGTTTCAGTTTATTCGCCAGGTAGTGCGGAGAGGAGTGCAAGGCTTTGTGGGTGATGCAGGCAGTCTTGTAGATAGCTCTAGCCTCGATGGGAAGCCAGCGGAGGGAGGATAACATGGGAGTGATGTGGTCGCTTCTTTTGGCCCCATAAATGAAACGAGCTGCTGAATGTAGAACAGACTTAAGGGGGGGATAGGTGGGATTTGGGGAGGCCAGGCAGAAGAGAATTGCAGTAGTCCAGTCTGGAGAGGACCAGCGATTGGACCAGGGTTTTAAAGTCATGCTCCGGGAAGAAGCGACAAATCCCCCAAAGAAGGCGCAGTTGGTATTGGGCAGACTGTGCAATTGAATTAATGTGGGAGGGTAGATTGAGTTTTGTGTCGAGTATGACACCAAGGGATTTTGCGCTGTCGACAATGATGGGTTTATTGTTCAGCAGATTCATCTGGTCCATCCATGATTGCACCGGGGAGGAGGAGAGGAGGAGGAATTCAGTTTTGGAGGGGTTCAGAATCAGTTGATGTGTTGACATCCAGTTATGAATGGAGTCGAGGGTAGAGCTTAGGACAGAGAGATCGTGAGTGGAGGCAACCTTGAGGTAGATTTGAGTGTCGTCAGCGTAGAGATGATAGTTGACCCCAGATTTACTTAGGAGATTTCCCAGAGGTTCCAAATAGAGATTGAACAATGTTGGTGCAAGAATAGAGCCTTGGGGAACACCTTGACCCACCGCCAAAGGAGATGAAAGACTGTCCGCTGTTTTGATCATTTGGGATCTATCAGAAAGGAAAGAAGCAAACCATTTAAGCACAGTGCCCTCCATGCCCATTCTCTGTTGAAGGGTGTTGAGGAGGGTGTTGTGATTGACAGTGTCAAAGGCTGCCGAAAGGTCAACGAGAATTAGAAGACAAGACCCCCCCCCCCCCCCCCCCCGAGTCTAGTATTCGCAACGCGTCATCGATCACTTGCAGCAGGGCAGTTTCAGTGCTGCAGTTTTGGATGAAGCCGGACTGAAAATTGTCAAGAAGATCATTGTCCTTGATATGACGAGAGAGTTGTTTCGCAACACATCTTTCTGTGATCTTCGCACGAAAGGGTAGGTTAGTGATGGGGCGGAAGTTGTTAAACATTCGCATCCGCAGTGGGTTTTTTTAAGCAGAGGGGTGACCTGCCCAGTTTTGAAGGGAACAGGAAGGAAGCCTTGACAGAGGGAGAGGTTGACCAGAGTGGTCCAATAGGGAAGAGAAAGGGTATAGAAGTCAATGGCAATGGCACTAGGGATGGGGTCGAGCGAGTG
Organism: Lissotriton helveticus; assembly: GCF_964261635.1. Classification (NCBI taxonomy): domain Eukaryota; kingdom Metazoa; phylum Chordata; class Amphibia; order Caudata; family Salamandridae; genus Lissotriton; species Lissotriton helveticus. The sequence goes on from NC_136068.1 coordinate 1,009,373,449, forward strand.
GTTGGAGGGCTTTGTTTCGAGGAAGCACTTGAGGAGGACATCTTCAGAGATGGGGTCGAAGTTCTGCTAGATGGCTAGTGATTTGCGCTCCTCTGGAGGGGTAGGATGAGCGACCTGAACCACAAGTGATTTCACTTTTTCGTCAAAGAATACAGCGAAATCAGCAGCTTTCTTTGTAGAATCCTCCAATTTGGAGGTTGGGGGAGAGTAGTTAGAATTCTTGATGAGATCAAAAAGTTTTTTGGGTCTATTTTTGGCTGAGTCAAGGAGGGTTCTGAAGTGTGATGCTTTCCCAAGGAAGATGTGCTTGTGGTACTTGGATCTTGCTGAACGAAGCGTGGCCAAATTATCGGTGGAGGGTGCTTGCCTCGATTGTTTCTCCAGGAGTCTTAGGTGCTTCCTTTCTTCATATAGGGATTTGCTGAACCAGGGTGCTGAGGGAATGGGCCTTTTTTTTTTGCTTTGGAGAGGAGCGACGCTATTGATTTCGACTGCAAGGACTGAGAGGCATTGTGAGGTGAGATCATCAACATCTAGGTTCGGGTCTAGCCTTGGAAGTGACAGCAAAGCTGATTCACAGAGGGAAACAGTGTCAATATTTTTAGCGTCACGGAACCAGGAGGTAGCCCTCTTAGGTTGGCCAAGAGTAATAGAGTGTGCTAGGAGAAGAGAGAATGGAATGAGGAGGTGGTCAGACCAGTCTACGTGAATACGGGTAGCGATAGAAAGCATGCCTGCTTTAGAAATAACAAGGTCCAGGATTGAGCCCTTAGAGTGTGTTGATTCTGTGCAGTGTTGGGTAAGATAGTTTGTAGAGAGGAAGGAGGGCAGCAAGTTCGCGGAAGAGTCTTGCAGGGAGCCCCAGTGGAGATTGAAGTCACCCACGAAGGTCTGATTGTCACTTTGTGCGTATTGGTCGCTGATGAAGTCAGTGAGTTCCTTCATAAATGAAGGGCCGCTGCCAGGTGGGCGGTATATGACATGGAATCTAAGGGGTGAGCGGTGGTGTAGTTGAAGCTCAAGAGATAGACATTCAAAAGTGCGGAATGCGCTGATGGGAAAAAGCCATGAGTTGAAGGGAGTTTCTAAAGATGACTGCAACACCTCCCCCAACTTTGATAGGTCTGTCATTCCTGAAAATAGAGTAGCCAGTGGATAGAAGGAGATCAAACATAGATTGAGAGGTATCGTTGAACCAGGTCTCTGTTAGGAAGAACAGGTCAATATTGTGAAGGGTGATGGTATCAGAGATTTCGAGTTTGTGTTATATTGCAGATCTGCAGTTGTGGAGCAGGCAGCGCAGTTCTGTCGAGACTGTTTTGGTGACGGGGCACTTGGGCTAAGAAGGGTGATAGGGATATTATACCTATATGGGGGTGCACGGGAGGGTTTAGGTGGATGCTTGGTTCTGACAGAGGAGATGGTTGGAATAGAGTAGGTAATTGGGTTACTCGGAGATGCTGGTTGAAGAAGGGTGGCGTTCAAGGGCTTGTGTGAGTGAGCGATGTTTGCAGACGACAGGTTATGCTTGGCTATAATGGTGTGAGGGGGCGAGGTGCATCTCGTGGGAAGGTGAGAGTTTTCCAGAGGAGTTGATGAGAATGGGAAAGTTGAAATCTTAGAGCTTAAAAGTGAAATGGAAGCTACAAGCTTGGAGATGGAGGTGATAAGAGAGCATAGCTTATTTTCAAGAGAGAGTAGGGCAGAGCACGGAAGGTTGGGTGTCTCGATGGCAGAAGGAGGGGGTGGTATAGGTGGTGGGAGGCAGGGAGAGGTGGGAGGACAGGAGAGTTGAGGTATAGGGTTCATAGGTGGAGGTTGAGAGCGGGGGTTGGTGTATCAGAGGAGAAGGGGGAGTTATCTTTGTTGGCGTTGCACGAAGGAAAGGAATTTAGGACCTGTTTAGGGGAGGGATGGGTGCGGAACAAGACGGTGGGGAAGAAGGAGAGGGGAGGACTGTGAGGTGTCATAGGAGTGTAGGAGTTTAGGGAGGAAAAGAGGGAAGGTGGTTGGAGAGGTCCTGTTGGCTAGGAGAGGTGGCTGTGAGGGAGCCGGTATCTGGTAGCGTGGGGGCGGGGGTTGGGAGAAGGGGAAGTTGACGACAGGAAATGGTTCTGCTGTGCCTGATGGGGGGAGATGGAAAGGGTTACCAGGGGGGTAAAGGGGGCAGCACAGCATTGTTAGCGGAGTGGGGGGAAGCAGAGAGATGCAATGGGATTGTAAAGAAATCGGGGAAAGAAGTGAGGGGAGGAGGGGGAGGGAGGAATGAGGGGAGCATAAGGACAGTTAGCTGGGGAGGAGGTTGGCGAAGGGGTGGACTAAAAAAGGGAGTAGCAGAAAGGAATAGGGGGGGGGACGAGATGAGATTGGGGTACCGGGACGGTGCAGATTGGACGAGGAGCGTATTGCCTAGTGGTAAGGCTGACGTGACGAAGGGCGGGGGGCATACTGTGAAGTGGGAGGAAAGGGAGAGGAGGGCACAAGGGAGGGGGAGGGAAGAGGGCTGACCTGAGCCTCCCGAGGGTGCAGCCTATTGGAGTGTAGGGGGGTCAGGGGAGGAGAAAGGGAGTAAAGGGTGAAGTTAGATGGAGAGTCAGGGGGAAAACCTGGTCGCAGGGGAGGGGAATAGGGAGGGGAAGAGGTGGTCAAAGAGAGAGAGGTGTCTTTGCCTTGGATCAAGACAGTACCATTGTTATAGATTGAGATGGTGAGGGAGCCGTTGAAATACGCAGAGGGGGAAATCTTTAGTTTCCCATGAGGGATAGAGGAGTAGGAGGAGGTGACGTTAAGGGAATTAAATAAGCTGGAGGACCAAGAAGGGGTGTCGTGAGTGAAGAAAATGAAATCATTTTTGCGCCTCCCAGAACGACAATTGTAAAATAGGTCAACAAAAAGGGAATCAGGGAAACGTTCAATAGTCTTATGCTACAGTCGTTTAGCTGAAGCTTTAGTTTGGCCAGGAGGATAGATGATTTTGTAGCAGTTAATTCCATCCTTAACTCGAGAGGTGGCCATGTTGGGGACGTGAGAGAGTGCGAGGGGGGTATGAGACGGGTGTACCTAGGAGAGCGGTGGTGATGAGAAGTATAGGGACTAACATGGGGCACATATTCCAGGCGTCGGGAATGGAAAACTGAACTAATGTGTAGTCCGGGAAGAGAGGTGGGTATTTGTTGGGCCCTTCATCTAGGTGTATATGAAACCAACTGGCACAAGATAATATTCACAAGGGACATGATTACATATGATAGAACCAACTGGGTCACTGTCAAAACCATCACAATGCACAATTAGTCAAAGTAAAGCAGATCACAGACGAACGCCCAGTGACTATTGGTGATCACTGTACTTAGCATCAGCCTGAAACATAAGCACATTGGGCACCAACCGCATTGTACGCCCATAATCTCAGCAGACCACTATTGGACCCTAATCAGAAACCATAATGTCAAGGTTGCTGCCAATGCAGCGAGAGTTCTGACTCAATCAGAAATGTCCCCATGGAAAAAGGTGTCATAAACAGTGCAGCTGGCGCTACTTGCAGCACAGCTGTAAAGGGCCAAAACGGTGCAGCTTGCACTGCTTTGCTGCGCAGCTGTAAAAGGTCTAAACGGTGCAGCTGGCACTACTTGCTACGCAGCTGTAAAAAGGCCTAAACGGTGCAGCTGGCACTACTTGCTGCGCAGCTGTAAAAAGGCCTAAACGGTGCAGCTGGCACTACTTGCTGCGCAGCTGTAAAAGGCCTAAATGGTGTTTCAGATTATTTATATATATATAGATATATATAGATATATAGATATAGATAGATATATAGATATAGATAGATATAGATATAGATATATATAGATATAGATATAGATATATATAGATATATATAGATATATATATATATATATATATAGATATATAGATATATAGATATATATATAGATATATATATAGATATATATACTCCATTATCGCACCCCATCTCAGAGATGTCATCAACTGCTCCCTCAACTCCGCTACCTTTCCGGAAAGCTGCAAACATGCCGAACTCAGCGCCCTCCTGAAGAAACCCACAGCAGACCCCACTGAACTCAAGAACTACCGCGCCATTTCGCTCCTCCCATTCCCTGCCAAAGTCATTAAGTCAACCGTCAACTCGCCGCCTTCCTCGAATCCAATGGCTCCCTCGACCCATCACAGTCCGGCTTCCGAGCCAAACACAGCACCGAGACCGCCCTCATCGCAGCAACAGACGACATTCGAACTCTACTGGACAACGGAGAAACAGCGACCCTCATCCTACTTGACCTCTCCGCAGCCTTCGACACAGTCTGTCATAGCACCCTTATACAACGCCTCAGCAACGTCGGAATACAAGGAAAAGCATTGAACTGGATCATCTCGTTCCTTGCCGGAAGAACCCAGAGAGTCCGCCTCCCCCCTTTCAAATCGGAAGCCACTGAAGTCATCTGCGGCGTACCACAAGGATCATCACTCAGTCCCACCCTCTTCAACGTATACATGAGTCCCCTCGCATCCATCGCGCGCCAACACAACCTCAACATCATCTCCTACGCAGACGACACCCAGCTAATCCTCTCCCTCACCAAAGACCCAAACAACGCCAAAACCAACCTACACGATGGGATGAAAGAAGTGGCCGAGTGGATGAAGAACAGCAGTTTAAAACTGAACTCGGACAAAACGGAAGTCCTCATCTTAGGATCATCCCCCTCTGCTTGGGACGACTCATGGTGGCCACCGGCCCTGGGAAACGCACCCAAACCAACAGACCACGCACGTAACCTGGGCTTCATCCTGGACCCCTCCCTCTCGATGACCAGACAAGTCAACGCCGTCTCATCATCATGCTTCAACATCCTACATATGCTCAAAAAAATCTTCCGTTGGATCCCCACCGAAACAAGAAAGACGGTCACCCATGCACTGGTCACAAGCCGACTGGACTACGGAAACACCCTTTACGCCGGAACCACAGCCAAACTACAGAAAAAACTCCTAACGCATCCAGAACGCCTCAGCCAGACTCATCCTAGACATCCTCCGCCAAGCTCACATCTCCGGTCACCTGAAAGACCTCCACTGGCTCCCCGTCAACAAAAGAATAACGTTCCGTCTCCTCACCCACGCACGCAAAGCCCTTTATGACCTAGGACCAGAATACCTCAACACGCGCCTGACCTTTTACACCCCCACCCGCCAACTACGATCGTCCAATCAAGCCCTCGCCGTGATTCCACGCATCCAAAGATCCACCATGGGGGGAAGATCCTTCTCCTACTTAGCGGCCAAGACCGGGAATTCTCTCCCCACCCACCTCCGCCTTACACAGAACCACCTCTCCTTCAGAAAACAACTAAAAACTTGGATATTCGATAGATAGCGTACCCCCCTCCCTCAAGCGCCTTGAGACCCTCTGGGTGAGTAGTGCGCTATACAAATTCTAACTTGACTTGACTTAGCAGAGGACTTGCTGCGCTGAAGAAAGTGAGAGCCTTTCCGCCCTCCTGTGGCGCTCAGCAATTAACGGGCTCAATCACCGCTTAGTAGGGCAGAAGGTGATGCTGGAGCAGCAAAAGTGGGCTCAGGACATGAGGAGCATGAGAAACGCTGACGTAAATCTTGTGTTAATCCGCCATTTTGGGGTCAGGCGCGGTGAACTAGGTGATGGGTTAGGAATCCTTTATCTTGTACTTATTTGGGAGGGTTTAAACAGAGCAGCAGCCATGGCTTGGCATGGGGCTCATAATCAGACCAGAGAACCCCTTGAGCAGAACAACATTGCAGGGAGGCAGGCTCCGATTATATCAGGTTCCAGACACGGCACCATTGTAGAGTCAGGCAGTACCGGCGCGAATCATGCTGGCTCACCTCCCACTGCGTTATCATGTTAAAGGCACCCTCTGAGATCCGCCATGAGCGAGGAAATGGAGCGCTCACCTCCGGAGTAGAAGAACTCACGCTGGAAGGGTCCCGTGATCAGCGGAGCTCCGCCGATGCGGGATCGGAGATTGCACACTTAAGATGGGCATCGGGTCTCCCGGCTGCCAGACAAAGTGATTTTTGGCCCGTTAAATTTATCCCAATGTCACCGCCGCGGGCCTGAGCAAAAGCGCACTCTCGGCCCGGTGTCCGTTCTCCCGTCAGCAGGGGAGCGGCTTTCTCATGTCCCCTGGTGCGAGGGGCGCGGCTCGGCTGCAGGCGGGCGACCTGTAATGGCGGCGCAGGCAGCAGCGGCGGCCCTTTTACCGGTCAGTGTGCAGCTTCGCGTGTACACCAAATGGTCTGGAGAAGCTCTGAGGCGGTATGCCTTTGAAGCTTCCCCCTGTCCATCCTGGGGTGAGGAGACATAGCACCTCGCCCAGGATGTGCTTTGTTGCAGACCAGGAGAGCGGGGGGCTCTCCACCCAGGGGTCCAGCAACATGTTTGCGGTGTGGCAGCCTCTGCAGCCACTCAGCCCAGACGTGGATTGTAGGTTCGGATTTTGGAGGGCATCTCTAAGATGCCCTCCCGTGCATGTTACATTAAATCCCACACTGGCATCAGTGTGGGTTTAATGTGCTGAGAAGTTTGATACCAAACTTGTCAGTCTTCAGTGTAGCCATTATGGTGCTGTGGAGTTCGTAATGACAACCTCCCAGCACCATATACTCTTAATGGCATCACTGCACTTAGTGCCCAGGAATTGCCCTGGGTACTGTAGGGGCGCAGGGCTCATGCACCTGTGCCCTCACCTCTGGCATAGGGCACCCAGCTAGAGGGGTGTCTGAGGTATGCCAGGGCAGTGGGTTCTCTGGGCATGGCACACAGGGATGTGTGCCATTTCGACTCTTGTTTTGGTTTGGTACTTGGGCACACAGCCTGCAAATGCAGTGTTTGGGTGCCAGGGTACAGGGCCCCTGAGGGTGGCTCAATCAGTGCTGCAGCCCTCAGGGGTTTTCTCTGGTCACCATGCGCTGGGTACCTAGGGTACCATTTACTAGGGGCTGACAGGTGGCCAGAGATGCCAATTGGGTATTTTGTTTCAGCATAGTTTTTTAGGAAAGGAACACAGGCCCTGGGTACCTGATTGTCAGGGACCCAGGGTGCACTCAGTCAAAGCACCTCAGCAGTTCAGAAAAATGTAGGGGCATACCAAGGCAAGAAAGATGGCACTTTCTCACACTAAGTGTGACAGTTGGAGTGTGTGTGTGTCCCCCCCCCCCCCCCCCCCCCCCCCGTTTTTGTATGTAATACATAAGTCTTGTCTGTACAAACCAAGACCGCTTTGCTTTCCAGGCAAGTCTGAAACACCTTGAGAGCTAGAAAGATTGCAAGCAGCTCGTGAAGCAACTTCTGCCGTTAATTCCACAGGCCTTGCACTGTGTTGTTGTAGATGAGTTACCCAGCCAGTGAGGGACGCGTTTGCTGTCAGTACTATTTGTGGAACCGGGTCTATGAAAGGCCATTCTATTGACAAATTTTGTGTGATCCACCACTGCAGAGAACGATAAGTACAGACGCTTTCTAAAACTAGATCGGTCAATAAACCCTGTGGCTGGTTCCACTGATAGCCGAAGCATTCTCAGTCAAAGCACATCAGCAGTTCAGAAAAAAGTGGGGGCATACCAAGGCAAGAAAGATGGCACTTTCTCCCAGTGGGAATCCGTATTTGTGACTGCATTGAAGGCCTCTGTTCTCAGGCTTACCACCTTTGAGATTTAGCACCAGTACCACTGGGCTGGCCCATGGACTACTGGAACGCTCAGTCACCCCCAACTCCAGCATCTTGGCCACCTTAGCTTTGTTGCTGGCTTAAATATGACAGTCTGTATATTTTGCTCTTTGCAGGAAAGCGGTAAGGGGTGTCTCTATCATGGGTACACCAAGTGGAGGAGAGCACTACTCCTTCCACATGTCCATCCTGGGCATTAGTGGACAAGGTCAGGGAGAGGTTCACTCTCCTCTGTCACCATCAACATGGTGATATCTGCCCTGACATGATCAACTTGTGTATCCATGTGGATGACCCTGTGAGGTCACATGAAGGTACCCATGTCCACCAAGCAGGTGATTTCCCTCGTTGTCTCCAATTGGGTAGGGCTGAGCTCACTAACACCTTTTTGGAGACCACTTTGTATGCGAATGCTAGGCATGGGAGAAGGACATTCCATCTCCTCCTGAGATTCTCACCCTTGGATCATGACATATATTTTGTTGCTGAAACCTTTCAACCAGACCATTTCATTGGGCTTGGTAGGGGATGGCTGTAAGAGTGCCCTCTTTGCATGGTTGCCCCCACTTTTTGCCAAACTGATGTCCTTTGAGTGTGCCCTGGGTTCCTGCCAACCAGGTACCCAGGGCCTTTATTCTTTTCCCTAAACTGCTTTGAGACAAAACCCAATTGGCACTCTTTGGCCACAAGTTAGTCCCTTGTAAATGGTACCATACAAGAGTCAACTTGGCACAGATCCCTGTGTGCGATGCCTACAAACCACTGCCCTGGCATAGCTAAGCCACCCCTCTAGCTGGGTGCACTATACCAGTGGTGAGGGTGCAGGTACATGATCCCTGTACTCCTACAGTGTCTAAACCAATTCTTAGACAGTGTAAGTGCAGTAATGCCATTAAGAGTATATGGTGCTGGGAGTTTGCCATTCCCAACTCCAGAGCACCCGAATGGCTCTACTGAAAATTGGGAAGTTTTGCATCAAACTTCTCAGCGCATTAAACCCACACTGATGCCCGTGTGGGATTACATGAAAAATGCACTCAGAGGGCATCTTGAAGATACCCCATAAAAAACTACCCAACTAGTGTCCTGGTTGAGTGGCTGCTCACCAGCTGGCCCTACCAGACATGTTTCTGGACCCCTTGGTCGAGAACCTGCTGCTCTCGGGGGTCTGAAACAATGGACATCCTGGGACAAGGTGCCAAACCTCCTCCCTCTGGATGGGAAGGTCCGCAAAGCTTCAAAGAATTGCCACCTTTGTGAGCTACCCCAGCCCTTTGCTGCTTCCAGGAACTGGCTCCCACTGGTTCCGACCCCCACTCTGGGCTGGTGAATCGGCGGGAAAACCAAGTAAGGAATGGAGGTGTGCTCACCTTTGCCAGCCCCACACCTCAGGTGGAGGAGGCGAGGTGAAGCACAACTCAGTCCCCGCCATCTTGCAAATGGGGGGACCCAGCCAACCAAAGAGGCATATGCCCCTCTCCCACTGGATGGTGGCGTAATAGGGGGGTGTACCCACCCCAAGAAAGGGATGCATTGGTCCCAACTTTTACTTGCCTGTAACACCCCCTAGAGTTAGTATTTAGGTGCGACCCAGAACCTTGCCTCCTCAGATAAGAACTGATCAAGAAGAGAAGAAGGAACGAAGAGCCGTGCTGAAACTAAAGGAAGAGGATGCCACTGATTTGGCCCCAGCCTTACCCACCTGTCCCCCGCCCCCCCTCAAACATGCTCCAGCAAAATCCCTGTGTCCTGCAGCTAGCTACCACAAGAACCCAGAGGACCTGCCCTACCTTCCACAAAAAAGACTGTCTCCCATAAGCAGTGGATTTGATAACCAACACTTAGGCTCCAGCCAAAACCGCACGTCTGCACCCCACGCTCCAAACGAAGCCTAAAGCCTGTTTCTGTAGGATCCACCGGGCTGCAACTGGAGCTAGTAAGAGAACCCGCCGCCTAAAGACACCCCGGCACCTGACGCCCCGCAGCCTTGGGTTGCCCAACTGATGGTGTCCCAGCATCTCCAGGCATCCCAACTTACCTCTCCAACTGGTGGTCCCCTCCAGAAGATCTTTGTCCCTGAGCCTGCAATCTTTGTTGCAACCGGAGAATCATCATGGAAATCAACAGGGCACCCAACACCAAAACAGCACCCTGCACCCAGCGGCCTCTGCTCTGTTGCAGGTGTACTTTGGGTGCGTACTCGGATCCCCCTTTGGCCTGAACCTAACACCAGGAGCTTTGCTCCCAAAACCTTGTGGCCTGCTCATAAGCAGCCGCCAACCAGATGCCCCCTATCCTCTATTGGATAACATTGGGCCTCAGCACTCGGCACCCGGCCGCCCTTGTGTCGCTGAGGGTGTTTCAAGAGTTCATCCTTGACCCTGTGAGACCCTGGTTCTTACCCCAGAATACCAACTCCCACAAACCGTTAACTTCATTTTTTTCCATAGGATTGCATTGACTGTTTTTCCTTGAAAATTGTTCCAAGTGCGGAATTGGTTTGTATGGAACATTGAAAAACGTCCTATGTACTAAAAGTGTATTCATTACCTTTTTCCTATGAAATGTATCAGTGTGATATCAAGGCATGTCGCACTGATTAGGACAAGTAATCTAAAAGGTGACATACAAAGTAATCTGAAAAGTAATTGTGAAACCTTGACTTACCTGTAATTCAATCAACTGCATTTGAACCTGTTTTCAATTGTAAAACATTGCATAAGATTTTGTAAAGCATTTATTTTGAGACATGTGAGCTGTAGATCACATGCTGTGCATAGCTCGCCATTTAGTGTTGGGTCCAGAGGTTTGCGCTTTGGTTTTCTTCGAAGAAGTCTTTCCAGTCATAAAGTAGGTGACTCCTCCTTTCGATGATGGTGTGCATGGGTATCGACTCCATTGTTAGATCGTTTTTTTCCTCCATCGGGTTTGGACATCTATCGCTGCACTCTGGTTCGACATCATTCCTTTAGTTTCCCTCGGTGCACAAGTTACTCACCCTTGACGGAATTGTTTTCGATCGCGTTTTCTCTTTTATCGCATATCGTACTTACTTGCAAAACCAAACTTTCAATCGGAAAGCTCGTGGAAGGCCATCGGCCCTACCCGCGTCAGGCCGACCCGCAGTCGATGAAATAAACTGCCTTTAAATTCTTCTCTGTCACGCGAAATACCCGCACACAGACTCACACGAGGTGTGTAATCTGTGTTTGTCCCCTGAACACAGAACAGTACTACGATGCGTGCCAGGCTTTCCACTCCAAGAAGAAAGTTTGCAACCCTCAGGCTTGACGTCGCGATATGCAGAGCCAGCACACAAGCTCCTTTCTGGACAACTTCGAACAATCTGATTAAGAGGCCGGCGAGGCCAGGGGATCCGAGGAGAAGCAGGAGCCGATCGCCATCACAGAGCTCGACTTTGACCAAGAGGACGACATACCACATGGACAACGTACCGTGAGTACAGCTCCCCCTTCGTCCCAAGACCCAACTGCACAAAAGAAGGCGGCTCTGGTCCAACGCGTTCCCTCGGCTCTGGTCTGCACCAAGACCATGCTTCCGACGCCCCGCCTTCTAGCTCTGCACCAAAGCCTACCAAAAAGCCTTCCGACTCCGAAAAGACTCCCTTCAAATCAAGTTTAGGGCCGAGACCTTCTTGGTCGAAACACAAGTCCGACCCCGACCCCCACCATTCGGTACCGAAATACCAACGTCCAAGACTTAGTCACCGAAACCTTTGGTGCTGAAACCGTCAGATGTGCAGAAATCACCAAACCGATTAACAAACCGGATCCGAAACAAAAAATGCTGCATATTCATCCACAAACTGGACAGATCACCACTAAAGTGTCTTTAAAAAGGACTGATACAAAGGTAGAATACCACATTCCTTTAAAGTTAATCACATACACTACCTATGCTCAAAAGGATGATCAGGCATATAGATGACCTTTTTAATGACCCGGTCAGAGCTCGTATTACCCCTAGAGTGGACAAAAAATACAAGCCAGCACCATCGGACCCAGTGTATATATAAAAGGTCAGTTACCACTAGAATCCAATGCAAGGAAAAGGGCCAACTCCCAGACAGCAGGAGATGCTCCACCCCCGGATAAAGAATCCAAACTTATTGATAATTCCGGGAAAAGGGTGGTCAGGCGGCCAATTCTGGCATGTCTCCAACAATCAGGCATAACTAGACCGCGCACACTGGGACGAGATGGAGCAGTTAATCCAATATTTGCCCCAGGAACACAGATCTAAGGCACAGGACCTGGTGCATGAAGGTCAACTTCTTTCCAATAGCGCTAAAAGATGTCCCTAGATGTTACAGACACTGCTGCTAGAGCGGTAAACACCAGTGTCCTCTTGAGAAGACATGCTTGGCTTCACATGTCAAGGTTCAAACCAGAGGTGCAAACCTCTATTTTAAACGCTCCCTTTGAGAAAGAGTATCTATTTGGCCCAGTGGTCGATTCTTCACTAGAGAAAAGGAAGGACACTGAAGTGGCCAAATCCATGGGAGCCACTCAGTCAGCACAAAGCTGTGGTTCGTTTCGGCGCTCCTTTTACCACAGAGGCTATAAAAAATACCTCCTCAGAGACCACCTCCACCTATAAGGGCAATAACCAACCCTCTCCATCTAGGGGTTACTTCAGAGGGGGTTACAGAGGTGGCAAGGGCATGGGTTCAAACGCATGCACCTCCCTCTCCAATACAAAGCAGTTACTTGCCTCCACTTCCCCCCGACCACTCAACACCTGTTGAGGGAAGACGGTCACATTTCCTACCAATCTAGCAGTCAATAACCAACAATTGGATACTATAAATTATCCGTTCTGGTTACTGCCTGGAGTTCATCAACACTCCTCCGAACATTCCACCAAAATCGCACAAACTTTCACCAGATCACCCACACATCCTCATACAAGATGTTCAGTCTCTACTTATAAAAGAAGCTATAGAACCCATACCACCGCAATATCAAGGGTCGGGCGTATACTCTTTTTACTTCCTAATACACAAAAAAGATGGTCTCTCAGACCAATATTAGATCTACGGGAACTAAATCTTTACATTCAGTCAGATCACTTCAACATGGTGACACTGCAATAAGTATTACCTCTGCTGCAAAAAAGGTGACTTTCTGTTTAGATCTAAAAGACACCTATTTTCATATTCCAATCAACCCTGCTCATCGCAAATTCCTCAGGTTCGTGGTAGTGGGTCAACACTTCCAGTACAAGGTACTCCCATTCTGAGTCACCACTGCCCCCGAGTCTTCACAAAGTGTCTAGCGATAGTAGCTGCTCACCTTACAAGACAGAGCATCCATGTCGTCCCATAGTTGGATCACTGGCTCATCAAAGCCAGCACGTACCAGCAATGTCTTCAGTACACTTTCAGAACTATTGTTACTACATCAACTAGGGTGTTTGAGGCATGTGGGCTGCTAAATTCATATCTATTGCATAGATCGCCGCCTAGTATTGGGTCCGGATGATTGCACCTTGTTGTCCTGGAAGAGTCTTCGAAGTATCACGAGATAGGTGGCTCCTCCCCTGGACTACAGTGCGCATGGGCATCGACTCCATCCCCAGATTGTTTTTTTCCGCCATTGGGTTCGGATGTGGTTTCGACGTCTCCGTGTCGGAACCGAGTATATTTGTTCTTAAGGCCAAAAGGCCTTCGTTACCTGCGTCGGTATTGTTTGCGTACGGTCTCGAGCATCGTCCGGCTCTCTGAGTCGGAATTCTGCGGAGTCGAGGAACTCTTCGGACATCGAGGCCCTCTCGTCACGGCAGACCCCGACGTACTGAACATGGAGCAGAGCCCGTTCAAGTTCTGCCCCGTCTGTGGATCCAAATATCCACATATCGACGTGCATCCGGTCTGTAATAAATGCCTCTCGCCGGACCACGAGGATAACTGCATGGCCTGCTCTAAGTTCAGGTCAGAGAAGACGCTCAAGCATCGGCGAGCGGCGCGCCTCGAGGCCCAGCGAGCGACTCCGGCACCCGACAACATATTCGACGACCCCGCAGAAGAAGGCGGTAGCCATCATCTTCAGATTTCACCACCGTCGACGGAGGTCCAGGCCGATCCCGAAGAACACGTCGAAGGACAGGCCCAAGACCTTGAATACGTCGAGGAGGTAGGGGACGACGAAGAAGTTTATGGGGCCGCGGAAGATAGCTCGAAGGAAGAGCTATGCCCCGAAAACTACATGACTCAGGCTCAGGTCACGGGATCGACACTCGGCCTTACCCACGACCCTGCACCGCTATCCCCGGCCCCGCCTTCTGGCCCGGCCACGGACACTCAAGCGGAGCCGCCATTGCCCGTATCGAAACCAAAACCTTCGGATTCGACGGCACCAAAGATGGCCGACGTCCAACCAAAAACGAAACCGAAACCATCGGATTCGACAACACCTAAAATGGCCGACATCCAACAAAAAAAATCGAAGCCTGCTCCTTCATCGACTCCGTCGCCCTCCGGCCCACAGAAGTCGAAGAAGGCTGTCGAGTCGACAGCGCCGCAAAAGGTGCCCAAGGAACCATCCTCTAAGAAGGCCGATCATCAAGTGTCGAGCACGGTTGCTCCGGCGCGGACTTCCAAGACTGTTGACGCGCCTTCGGAATCCACTGCGGCGCCTACAAGTAAACGCACGGTCGAGTCAAAGTCGACTAAAAGCCACGACCCGAAGACCGGAGGCACTACGCATCGGCACAAAGATGCCAGATCTGCAGCAACGGCGTCGGTGCCAAAGGCTACAACGGAGACGCGACCCGTTAGAGCCGAAGATTCGTCCACGGAATACTAGTCGACTCCGACACTACCGAACATCGGTCGTCGGTTACAAAACCCTCTGCTTCCTTCACAAAGCAGGTCACCGACTCCCTCAAACGTATTCGGGAGAAGAATTTGTCGTCAACGGCTCCCACGCCGTCGGCTCCAACATCGGTGGACACACCTCCAAAGGCCTCGACCAAGCTTCTCTACACTCTGCCACCTAAGGTGGCACCGAAGGCGTTTGCACCCAGATCGGTGCCGAAAATCGCTGCCACGTCAGAACCTTCAACGCAAAAAAGCCGCTTGGATCGACATCAAGCCCCAGAAGACCAATCTGAGCATTACATCGATGCCCAAAAGGGGAAATTGACCCTCTACAAGAGGAAAATCACTTCCCAACCACTGGAATCCTAGGTCATTCCACTAAAAAAGAAAAGGCCGGCACAGGACATTCCTGCCCTTGTTGAACCTATTCTCCAAACACCAAGAAGGAGTCCATCACCTTCCCCCAACCAATCAGGAGGAGAGGATGAGGACCAAGATGACCAGTACAATTTCCCAGTTGACAATGACCCTGATGTTCAACAGGACTCATATGACGACACTGGGGACCAGGGTGGACATCAGGTGGTACAAGATCCACAGGGTTTTGGGGCACGTACATCACCAACAGAGGATTCTGCAGCATTTAATGCTTTGATAGAGCGGGCAGCTGCAAATCATGATGTGGACATGCATGCTGACCCGGTGGAGGAAGATTTTTTGTTTGACACTTTCTCTGTTTCGGAAAGAACAGTTAAAATACTTCCTATGCTCAAAGGTGTCCTTAAACATGCCCCAGAGATCTTTAAGGAACCTACCAGGGCAAGAGTGGTGAACCCACGTATCGAGAAGAAATACAGGCCAGCACCTGGGGACCCTGCATATATTCGGGGACAGTTGCCCCTGGATTCGTTGGTGGTCGCCAATGCCCGCAAAAGGGCGAACTCCCAAACAACGGGTGAAGCTCCTCCCCCAGACAAGGAGTCGAAAGTGCTTGAGGCATCCGGCAAAAGGGTGGCTGCGCAGGCTGCCAATATCTGGCGTATAGCAAACACACAGGCACTATTGGCACGATACGATAGGGCGCATTACGACACCCTAGAACAGCTCCTTCAACACCTACCTGATAAATTTAAGGAAGCAGCCGAAATGCTCATACAAGAGGGAAAGCTCATCTCAAACGCTGCAATAAAGTGTGCACTTGATGTGGCTGATACAGCGGCTAGGGGAATTAACACTAGCGTCATGTTAAGGCGACAAGCATGGCTTCGCATATCTGGATTTAAACCCGACATTCAAACAACAATACTCAACCAGCCCGTCAATCCTGACAGACTGTTTGGTCCAGATGTTGACACCACCCTTGAAAAGATTAAAAAGGACAATGAGACTGCTAAGTCCATGGGGGCGCTTCAGGCTCAACAATTCAGGGGAAGCACTTTTCGTCGCTCAGGAGCACGTGATGTTACCAGAGGACACTTGGGTCAACAAACACAATTCGCAAAAGGTGGTGCACAATCCTCGTACCCCAAGCAGGGTAGAGGGGGTTACAGAGGTAACAGTGCCAAGGGCAGGGGCAGAGGGAACAACAACTCCCGTTCCTCTGCCGCCAACAAACAGTGACTCTCTGTCACTGCCCCCCCGACCATCCGACACCTGTCGGGGGGAGACTCCAACAGTTCCTGCCAGTCTGGACGTCCACCACCACAGACAGGTGGGTGAGAAAACTTATCCAGTACGGTTATTGTTTGGAGTTAACATCCACTCCTCCCAACATTCCCCCAAGACACCGTCCTATGTCGGCAGAGCACTTGCACTTATTACAGCAGGAAGTTGTTGGGATGCTGCAAAAAGGCGCAATCGAACTCGTACCAGTGGAGGAGGAAGGAACAGGGGTCTATTCCCTGTACTTCCTCATCCCAAAAAAGGACGGATCCCTCAGACCCATTCTGGATCTACGCCCCCTCAACCTGTATATACTGTCAGAACACTTTCACATGCTCACACTGCAACAGATTCTTCCCCTGCTAAACCAAGGGGATTTCCTAGCAACCTTGGACCTCAAGGATGCTTATTTCCACATCCCACTCCACCCATCCCACAGAAGGTACCTCAGGTTCACCATTCAAAACAGGCACTATCAGTTCAAAGTCCTACCCTTCGGGGTGACTACTGCCCCCAGAGTGTTTACAAAGTGTCTGGCGACAGTGGCGGCGCACCTCAGGAGGCAGAACATACATGTCTACCCGTACCTAGACGACTGGCTTGTTCAAGCAATGTCGGCACAACAGTGCGCCGCGGACATGTCCCACACTATTCACCTCCTTCACAGTCTGGGGTTCTCGCTCAACTACCCAAAGTCGCACCTTCAACCAGCCCATGTGCGGCAGTATCTGGGCGCGACAATAAACACCCCGACTGCTAAGGCTCAGCCAAACCCAGTCAGGATCGACAACATTCAATCGCTGATCCGGAGGTTCAGACCGCAACACTCCCTACCAGCGAGAGTGTTCATGCAGTTGATAGGCATGATGGCCTCCTGCATCTTCATAGTCCCGCACGCGAGGTTGCACATGCGTCCGCTCCAAGAATGCTTGGCAAATCAGTGGACACAGGCTCAAGGACAACTGACAGACCTAGTGTTGGTGACCGGTCGGGCTTACAACTCTCTGCATTGGTGGAATCCACACAACCTTTGCAAAGGACGACCGTTCCAAGAGCCAGTGCCACAGATTATCCTAACAACGGGCGCATCTCTCCAAGGGTGGGGAGCTCATGTGCTCCACTACACTGTGCAGGGACTCTGGTCCACTCAGCAACAGAAGTTGCACATCAACTACCTAGAATTGATGGCAATCTTCATGGCGCTAAAATCCTTCAGAGTACATCTGTGCAACAAAGTCGTGTTGATCCGGATGGACAACATGACAGCAATGTACTACATCCAAAAGCAGGGAGGTACTCACTCGCCACAGCTGTCTCATCTGGCTCAGAGCATGTGGAAGTGGGCCATTCAGAGGAACATTTTCCTCATGGCGGAACACCTCCCGGGCAAGGACAATCAGATGGCGGATCTGCTCAGCAGATACAGCCATCAAATGCACGAGTGGGAGATGCATTCATCAGTACTCCACCCGTACTTCCAGCAGTGGGGTCATCCAGAGATAGACCTGTTTGCCACAAGGGAAAACGCAAAATGCCAAAGCTTTGCCGCCAGGTTCCCTCACCCGGAATCGCAAGGGAATGCGATATGGATGAACTGGTCCGGCAAATTTGCGTACGCTTTTCCCCCAGCGCCTCTCATTCCGCTGGTGGCAAGAAAGCTAAAGCAACACTCGATGACTCTCATCCTAGTTGCTCCAACATGGGCACGCCAACCATGGTACACCACGTTTCTAGAACTGTCCGTGGTACCGCATCAAAGGCTGCATCTCACATCCAGGCTCTTGACGCAGAACCATGGCGACATTCAGCATCCGGATCCGCAACAGCTCAATCTGGCTCCTGAGGTCTTAGAATTTGGCTACCTCAACCTGCCTCCAGAATGCATGGACATCATCCGGGAGGCAAGAAAGCCCACTACCAGAGCTTGCTATGCGGCAAAATGGAAGCGGTTTGTCATTTACTGTACAAACAATATCAACCCGCTAGATGCATCCATTCCTAACATCATCTGCTATTTGTTGCATCTTTACAAATGCAATCTGGCGTACGCTTCCATTCGGATACATTTATCCGCTATAGCGGCTTATCTCCAGAATAGGCAGCATCTCTCTGTTTTCAGGGTGCCTGCCATTAAAGCCTTCCTAGAGGGACTGAAGCGAGTCATTCCTCCAAGAACACCACCAGCTCCAGTGTGGAACCTCAATGTGGTCCTCACTAGGCTGATGGGCCCACCTTTCGAGCCACTGCACTCCTGCGAAATTCAATTTCTAACATGGAAAGTGGCTTTTCTCATTGCTATTACATCGCTCAGACGCGTTAGTGAGCTGCAAGCGCTCACGATCCAAGAGCCATTCATCCAGATTCATTCAAACAGGGTAGTGCTCCGCACTAACCCCAAATTCCTTCCTAAGGTGGTGTCACAGTTTCATATCAACCAAACTATTGACCTACCTGCATTCTTCCAAAACCCACAAACAGTAGCGGAAAGAATGCTTCATACATTGGACGTTAGGAGAGCGTTGATGTACTACATTGACAGAACACAACACTTTAGGAAAACACAACAACTTTTTGTTGGCTTCTCAGCACAGCACAAAGGCAACCCCATTTCCAAAGCAGGGATAGCCAGATGGATTGTTAAGTGCATTCAAATCTGTTATCAAAAAGCTAAGCGTACTTTAACAATACCCCCAAGGGCGCACTCCACATGCAAGTTGGGGGCCTCCATGGCTTTCCTGGGGAACATTCCTTTGGAAGACATTTGTAGAGCAGCCACATGGTCTACGCCACACACATTTACCAAACATTACTGTCGATGTGCATTCCAAACAGCAAGCAGCTGTAGGACAGGCTGTTCTCAAGACACTTTTTCAAGCTTCTGCAGCTGGCACGGGCAACCGCCCTTAATGGAGGGACTGCTATGTATTCTATTCAATAGATATGAATTTAGCAGCCCACATGCCTCGAACTGAATATGCTACTTACCAGTATGCATCTGTTCTTGGCATGTAGGGCTGCTAACATTCATATCGCCCGCCCTCCTCCCCGGTGCACGTAGCGGCTGCAGATACTCTCTTGCATTCATCATTAGCATGGACATCCTTTACACTATTTCACTCCATCTCTGCCACAATGGCTAAAAACAATCTGGGGATGGAGTCGATGCCCATGCGCACTGTAGTCCAGGGGAGGAGCCACCTATCTCGTGATACTTCGAAGACTCTTCCAGGACAACAAGGTGCAATGATCCGGACCCAACACTAGGCGGCGATCTATGCAATAGATATGAATGTTAGCAGCCCTACATGCCAAGAACAGATGCATACTGGTAAGTAGCATATTCATCACAATCAATGTGACAAAATCACATCTCCAACAAGCCAATATTCAGGACTACCTAGGAGCCACACTAAATACTACAAGCCCTGGCGGTTCCCAGGTTAGCCAGAATTTGAAATATCCATGCTTTAGTTTTCTGCTTTCAACCCAAACATTGGTTTCCAGCTTGGGTTTATATGCAATTGCTGGGAATGATGGCATCTTGTATCTTAATTGTCCCCCATGCCAGACTGCACTTGCGTCTACTTCAAGAATGCTTGGGCAGTCAGTGGAACCAGCCACAGGGTTTATTGACCGATCTAGTGTTAGAAAGCGTCTGTACTCCTCGTTCTCTGCAGTGGTGGATCATACAAAATTTGTCAAAAGAATGGCCTTTCACAGACCCGGTTCCACAAATAGTACAGACAGCAGACACGTCCCTCACTGGCTGGGTAACTAATCTATAACACAGTGCAAGGCCTGTGGAATCAACGGCAGAAGTTGCTTCACATCAATCATCTAGAGCTGCTTGCAATCTTTCTAGCTCTCAAGGCGTTTCAGACTTGCCTGGAAAGCAAAGCTGTCTTGGTTTGTACAGACGACTGTTATGTATTGCATACAAAAACAGGGGAGCGGGGGGGGGGGGCACTCCAACTGTCACACTTAGTGTGAGAAAGTGCCATCTTTCTTGCCTTGGTATGCCCCCACTTTTTTTCTGAACTGCTTATGTGCTTTGATTGAGTGCGCCCTGGGTCCCTGCCAATCAGGTACCCAGGGCCTGTGTTCCTTCCCTAAAAAGAAAAGCTATGCTGAAACAAAATACCCAATTGGCATCTCTGGCCACCTGTCAGCCCCTAGTAAATGGTACCTAGGTACCCAGGGCATGGTGACCAGAGAAGATCTCTGAGGGCTGCAGCACATATTGTGCCACGCTCAGGGGCCCTGTACCCTGGCACCCACACACTGCCTTTGCAGGCTGAGTGCCTAAGTACAAAACTAATACAAGAGTCGACATGGCACACATCCCTGTGTGCCATTACCACAGACCAACTGCCCTGGCATATTTCAGTAACCCCTCTAGCTGGGTGCCCTATGCCAGAGGTGAGGGTACAGGTGCATGAGCCCTGTGCCCCTACAGTACCCAGGGCCATTCCTGAGCACTGTAAGTGCAGTGATGCCATTTAAGAGTATATGGTGCTGAGAGGTTGTCATTACGAACTCCACAGCACCATAATGGCTACACTGAAGACTGACAAGTTTGGTACCAAACTTCTCAGCACATTAAACCCGCACTGATGCCAGTTTGGGATTTAATGTAAGATGCACGAGAGGACATCTTAGAGATGCCCTCCAAAACCCGAACCTACAATCCACGTCTGGGCTGAGTGGCTGCAGATGCTGCCACACAGCAGACATGTTGCTGGACCCCTGGGTGGAGAGCCCCCCGCTCTCCTGGGCCTGCAACAATGCACATCCTGGGCGAGGTGCTATGTCTCCTCCCCCAGGATGGACAGGGGAAGCTTTAAAGGCATACCGCCTCTAAGAGCTTCTCCAGACCATTTGCTGTACCCAGCAACTGGCCCCCCACCCATTCTACCCCCACTCTGGCGGGAAGACTGGCGGGAAAAACTACATCAGGAAGGAGGGTGTGCCAACCTTTGCCAACTCCACCCCTCAGGTGGAGGAGGCGAGGTGAAGCACAACCCCGGGCTCCGGCCATCTTGTAGATGGGGATCCCTGCCCAATCTCAGCTGGGCTCCTGCCCCCCCTCCCACAGGAGAGGAGCAGGGTAGGGGGTGTCCTCACCCCGGGACAAGGACCCATTAGTCCCTGCCCTTTCCCTACTTGTAACACCCCTAAATTTAGTATTTAGGGGCTCCCTGAACCTTCCTTCCTCCGATCCTGATAGCAAAAGATCAAGAAGACCCGCCGCGCAGCTGCTAACAATAGGACAACAACAACAACTGACTTGGCCCCAACCCTACCGGCCTGTTGATCCTGGAACCTGCTCCCGCCTAATCCCGGCGACCTCCGCGGACGGCAACCTTGGGACACCCAGAGGACCTGCCTTGACCCTCTCGAAGACCCATCAGCAGAGGCTCTTCTGCAACAACCCACCTGGTGCTCACCAGGAAGCTCCAGACCAGCCCACTTTGCACCAGCCAAGCCCGGGCTGGGCCAACCCGAACCAAGACCCAAGGACGTCCCCCCCGGCGACTGGGACCCGAAGTCCAGTGCCCAAAGACCCTCCTCGACGAACCAGCCGACGCCTGCAGACTCAGAGAAAGGGGCCACCCCAACCGCGTCAAGCAGCGGGTAAGCTTTCACGACACCCAAAGACACCCCTGCACCCGGCGCCCTACAGCCCCCTGTGCCTCCCTTTGGAGTACCTACCTGTGCTCCAAGATCCCAACTTACCTCTCGAAGTGCTGGTCGCCCCTGGAGAGCCTCCGTCCCCGAGCCTGCAGCCTTTGTTCCCTTTTCAAGATCCTCATTGGATAACATTGAGCGCCCAACGGCTCAAAAGCACCTTGCACCCAGCCGCCCGAGTGCCGCTGGCTGTGACCCCTTTTTCCCATCCTACTTCCCCCCCCCCCCTTCCCCTGAGCAAGTGACCAGGAGCCCAGCTCCCAGAACCGCGTGCCCTGCTAGCCACCAACCGAAGGCCCCCTTTCCCTCATTGAATATCATTGGGACTACCTACCTCTGCACCTGGTCGCCCCTGTGCCGCTGGGATTGAAGTAACTGTACTTACCTGACCCTGGGGGACACCTTAGTCTATACCCAGAACACTAACTTCACCTACCAAGTACTCGCCTGGGAACCGGTAATTCACTTATCTGCCATTGGATAACATTGACTCCTTTTGACTCGAAAATTTTCTAAGTGTGAAGTTTTGAAAACTGGAAATATTCACATAAAATCAGCCAGTTTGAATTCTGAAGTACTCACCTGTGACCAGGGGAGAAGCCAGTACTGTACCTTTTCAGCCCAGTACTGAACC
Organism: Lissotriton helveticus; assembly: GCF_964261635.1. Lineage (NCBI taxonomy): Eukaryota > Metazoa > Chordata > Amphibia > Caudata > Salamandridae > Lissotriton > Lissotriton helveticus. Next base: position 1,009,395,998 of record NC_136068.1, read on the forward strand.
GCAAAAGTAATCCCAAGCGGCTTTACTAGTAATCTGTATTTTCTCCATAGGAACCCATTGTATGCTTTTCTATGAAATTTCTTTCAAGTGTCTACTTTTGAAAACCGGAAATATTCCTTAAAAATCATACGAAATACTGAAACGCAATTACCTACCTGTTTTGAGTTAAGCCCCCAGTGCTGGCCCTAGGAGACCAGTGCTGGGTTACAAAAGTAACGCAATCGTACTTTACCTGCAACCTGAATTTTCTCACATTGAATATTTATTTATTATTTATTTTGAAAGTTTTATATAGCGCGGACAAGATCCTTGCAGATATCAGAGCGCTTAACATAGAAGGGGTACATGAGGGAGCATAGTCAGACAGATAAATCAATAGAACAAACAGTACAAATAGGTGGCTTCAAAGCCAATCATGTGAGTAATAAAACAGCTAATACAAATAAGCAAAGGGGTCAAACGTGGTACAGATCGGTACAGAGTATTAACAGAGTTCGAGATAATAGCTCAAGTGTATTTAGCCATGAGGATAGCTTTTACTTCATTTTTAAAGAGTGTAGTGGAAGAGATAAGCCTGATTTCGGGAGAGAGTGAGTTCCAGATCCTAGGCGCCATTCCTGAGAAGGAGCGCTTATATGTTTTTTCCTTCCGGAATCTTCGAGGTTTCAGCAGAAGATTGTTTGTGCCTCTAGTGTTTCTAGCTCTGCCAGAGATTGTCAGCTTCTGAGCGAGGTAGCCGGGTGAGTTTAGGTGTACCGCCTTGTGTGTCATGCAGGCGATTTTCAGATGTATTCTGGCTTCAAAAGGAACCAGTTCAGGGATTTCAAGTCAGGGGTAATATGGGAGTGCTTTTTTGACCCAGTGATGAGTCTCGCTGCAGCGTTTAGAGAAGCTCTTAGGGGTGCGGTTGTAGTTAGGGGGAGTCTGCAGAGGGCGATGCTGCCGTATTCTATTCGAGGGAGGACTAGTGCTTGTACTGCGGTTTGGAAGTCTTTAGCTGGGAAGAAGGGTTTAAGTTTCCTCAGCGTATTGATTTGGAAGTTCGCTCCCTTTGTTGCCTTGCTGATATTTTGCTGCATGTTGAGATTGGTTTCGAGTGTTATGCCTAAAGATTTTGCTGAGTCCACGATGGTGGGTTGGATAACATTGTCAGATTTGCATTGAAAAGTTTCAAAGTGTGAACTTTTAAAACAGCTTTATATTTATGAAAATTCACTACAGTAACTAAAACGTTTTTGCTAATCTGGTTTCAGCTTAGACCCCAGGACTGAATCTCGCATCTAATCCTGGAACTACCAAAGTAATCCATAAAGTAATCAACTGTACTTCTATGTAGAAAACCCATTGAGCTCAATGCTACTGTGTTTTAAGATTGTGTTGCTTACTACCTATACTGTAATCCTTGTTTGCTCAAACTTTATTGCTCCCTTGCAAAGTATTTACAGGACAGTACTCCTAACCAGAAAAGTATATTTTTAGAACTGTTGGTTCTAAAAATAAAACTATCTGTGGATATAAAAACAATTGGAGTTCAGTCCTTGAGTGTGTGAAACCTTTTCCTGACTGAGTGTGTGCAACAAATGCTTTACACTGTCCTCTGGTACTGCCTTACTGCTCGACCAAGCTACCACTTTGCAGAGTAAGGTCAGTTCTGACTTTAACCTCTGTTATACCTTTGGGGTTGGTGGACTCGTACACACTGTACTTCATTCTAGTCCAGTATATATAGAGCCACTTTCTCACATGCATCTACAGCTCTACATGCCATAAACAGATGCTTTAATGGTAAGTAACATTATCCTTCACTTACAGGCACCAGGCTTGGCTTGGTTCTAAGAAATAAAATAACTTAATATTTTTTATACAAATTGGTCTGAGTTCAGTCTGAGTGTGTGACATCATTTGCTGCCTGATTGTGTACAACAAGTGCTTAACACTACCCACTGCTAAAGCCTTACTGCTCGCCCACACTACCACAAATAGAGTAAGGTGCTATCCTATGGCTTTTCAAGCAAAAGGCTTGTTTCACCTGCCAATGCAGACCCTTCCAGCACACCGCGCTGAGCCACCTACGGGTATTTGTGCACTTTACAAGTTGCTTAAATAAATAAAATATTTTACCTCTGCCTACCTTTGGGGTTCCACTGGACTCTGTGCACACTATACCTCATTTTGGTATAGAATATACAGAGCCAGTTTCCTACATTTAGTTTTATAAAAGGTTGGATGCATGCATTTCCTATAAAACAGTGCGACCTGTACATGGTTTGTACATGTCTCGTATGCACTCCCTTCGGCTGATGCCCAGCTGTTCTTTGACTATTAACACCTCCCCATTTCTAGTCAATCTGCTACTTTTGGCCAGGCTTACCTTCCTATTGAAAACTGACTCCCATCCATTTATCAGCCTTTGTTTATTTGCTTTGCTTCGCTTCACTCCAGCAAACGGATGCTAAATTGACTTGACTATTAAGTGTCTTAGCTTTTAGATCAACCTCACAAAAGACCTTTCAAAGGATGGTCAGCTCAGCTTGAATGGGGCAAAGAAACAGAAGGTTGTGTAAAAGATTACTATTAAAATTTGCATCTGATAGGCTTCTAGCTGCAAATTCCTTCCCTTTGAATTTCCAGGCGTCCGGCTAGATCTGGCAACTTTTGCAGAGTAAATGCCCCTTGCGAGCGGTGTCGGGTGGCTACATTCAGCTCTGCGTTACGTCTGTCTGAAGCATCGTTTGTCGTCGCGGTGCCTATACAAGTGCCACCTAGGCGTGCGGACATTCTTTTCTTTTCAAGCCAGTTAAGCGCCGATCTGGGAAAAGCTACTCCTCTTCTGCTTTTTGGCAGGTTTTTTCTCGGCTTTTGTCGAATTCTTTTCCACTTCATGTGCAAAGGATGTCTTTGAGGAAGACCATTTTTCAAGCCGTATGGTGCTTGCCACCGCATGATGTCGGTAACCGATCCCCATCTGGTTTGTCCTTGATGTCTCGAGTGTGACCATGACTCAAAGTCGTGCTCGGACTGCTGGGCCATGGCTCCTAAGACCTTGAGGGAGCAGGCGAGGAAGTTAAACGCATCCCGGCAGTCAACGCCGTCCAGCCAAGAGGAAGTTGCAGCTCTCTTGCCCAAGGGAGCTATGGAAAGGGTCCTGGTTTCAGAAGTAGGCTGTTGCTGTTATTCCTGCTACACTCCGATTCCAAAGAAGGGGCTACGGCTATTCTAGATCTTCGGATCATCAATCTCTTCCTTCAGAAGAAGAAATTCAAGATGCTCACTCTGGCTCAGGTCTCGTCTTCCCTAGACCAAGGAGAATGGATGGTGACATTGGAGCTGCAGCATGCATATTTGCATATTCCCATCCTGCCGGCCCACAGGCGTTACCTGCGGTTGAAGGTAGGCTGCAAGCACTTTCAATTTTTTGTGCTTCCGTTCGACCTTACCAGTGCCCCTTGGATGTTCACCAAGGTGATGGTGGTGGTTGCCACTCATCTGCGCAGGTTAGGTGTTTCAGTCTTCCCCTACCTTGATGACTGGCTGTTGAAGGCATCCTTGCCTCAGTCAGTCGTCTCCCACCTTCAGACTACTGTGAACCTCCTCCATTCGCTGGGGTTCTCTATAGACGTGTCGAAGTCACACCTGACTCCTTCTCAGACGCTTCCTTTCATCGGGGAGTTCTGGGCCTATCCTCCCGAGCAGCGAGTACAGAATATTCAGGCTATGATTCCGATGTTTCACCCTCTGTCCTGGATTTTGGTGAAATTGGCTCTGAGGCTGTTTAACCTCATGGTCTCCTGCATCCTGTTGAAGCATGCCAGGTGGTGTAAGCAGGCTCTACAGTGGGACCTGAAGTTCCAATGGGCACAGCATCGGGGAAATCTCATCAACATGTTCCAGATCTCGGAAGGAACTGCAAGAGATCTGGAGTGGTGGTTGACAAACCACAATTGGATCAAGGGCAGACCCCTCTACCTCCCCCAACCAGATCTCAGTTGTGACAGATGTTACGTCTGGGATGGGGTGGCCATCTGGGAGAGGTGGAGATCAGGGGCTCCACGTACATTTTTTGGAGCTCCTGTCGATTCGATTTACATTGAAGGCATTTCTTCCCTCAGTCAAAGGGAAGCTAGTGCAGGTGTTCAAGACACCACTGCCATGTGGTCCTGCACCAAGCAGGGCAGGGTGGGGCCATGGACCCTTTGTCGAGAGGCTCTGCTTCTCTGGACATGGCTGGAACAGCAGCGAATAACCCTGGTTGTTCGACACCTGGCAGGTTCTCTGATCGCCAGGGCAACAAACTCAGCCGTCCGTGCCTAGGGTGATCACGAATCGTCTCGAGTCGGAGGTAGCACAAGGTCTCATCAGTGACAAGGACCTTAGTTAGATTTGTTCTCCGCCCAAAAGAATGTGCAATGTCAGCAGTTCTGCGTGCTGGCGTTTTAAAGGCAGCTATCGCTCTGCTACGCCTTTCGTCGCTAGTGGCGCTCAGGCCTGCTATAAGCATTTCTACCCATACCACTCCCTCCCAGGGTTCTGAAGAAGATCAGGAACGACAGGGTCCAAGTCATCCTTGTGGCACCGGACTGGGTAAGGAGTCTGGTATCTAGATCTTCGGTGCATGAACATTGATCTCCGATTAGGCTGCCACTTCGGCAGGATCTTCTGTTGCAGCAATAGGGGAAAGTTCTCCACCCGAACCTGTCAACTCTGCACCTCCATGCGTGGAGATTGAGCGGCGACAGTTGATAGCTTTTGATCTTCCTCCAGAAGTCTGTAATGTTGTTCTGGTAGCCTATCAGCCCTCTACTAAGACTGTGTACGCCTGCCGTTGGCAGAAATTTGTAATATACTGTACAGAGATGTCTATTGACTCTTTCTGCTCCTCTTTCTACTGTCCTTTTGTTCATTCTGACCATTGCCCAGCAGGGCGCTGCTTTCAAGGGTTACCTTTGTGTTTTGTCTGCTGCTGCCAGACCAACCTTCACTCTTCACATCTCCCATTGTGCACAGATTTCTAAAAGGGCTGGCTCATCCGTTTCCACCTAAGCCTTTTGTCATGCCACAGTGGGACCTTTAATTTGGTCCTCACCTATCTGATGTGTGCTCCTTTTGAGCCTTTACACGGTTGTCCCCTGCGGGTGTTGACCATCAAAACCGCCTTCTTGGTGGCGATTTCATTGGCCCGGAGGGTGAGTGAGCTGCAGACGTTAACTTGCTCGCCTCCTTCCCATGTCCTTTTCGGGCAAAGTGGTGCTTTGCACCCAGGCATCCTTTTTACCAAAAGTTGTGATCCCTTTTTGTGAGAAGTTGGCCTGATATGCAGTGCTCACTATTCTAGTGATCACTATGTATCAGTTCAAACAATCCTTATTGATGATTGGTTGTAAGTCAACCTTATAGACCAGCTATCCTAGTAGAATGGATACGAGCAGTCTAAGGCTAAGACTCTAGAGGGCGTGTTAAGCCAGCTGTTTTACCATCACATTACCCCTTGAACACCAAGTGAAAGGACACCACACAAGTTGTTATCAAAATAAACAGATATTTATTTATAACAAGACTACCCTGAACTCTTTATGAGTCAGGGAGCTAAGCACATAACACAACTCTTAAGTCGCACAATTTACACAAATGCCCTAGGGGCACGAAAAACCATATACACAGTAAGTGGAATGCGAACTTGCTAGCAGGTAAGTAATACTTTTCTAGACTCAGGAATCGCTAGGCCTAGAATTCTAAACACTGGGGTTAGATGCAGGAGGCCTGTGGACGTCGTGTGCAGAGTGGGAACTCTCACGCGTAAGGCGGGAAAAAGTCTATGGAGGCTAGTAGTTGCAAAGTTACTGTTCTTGGGCGAACCCGACTAGGTGGGTCGAAAACAAGAGTGGATCCGAACACTTAGGGTGTTGGACTATGCTGGAGCACCGGAGTACTCAGGTTACCTAGCCCAGGGGCTGCGGCTGCATAGGGTTGAAGTTGCGTCGGAAACCCTCGTTGAAGATCCAGGAGCCTGAAGAAAGAGTTGCTGGCAGGCGGCCAGTTAAGAAAGTTCGGAGTGATCCAAGCCTGGATCAGGGAAGAAGAAACCTGTAAGCAGAGGGGACCAAGTTCTGAATCACTAGCCAGTGATTTGAGTGGGCACCAGGATGGCACCGGACGAAGTCACCTCAGCCAGGTGAGTGGGCGCTGCTGGGCTCTGCAGTCTCTCGGACCAGGAGGCGTTGTCGGCGACCAGGATGGAGGTGCGAGCTGTCCCACGAAGGTTCTTGCTGTCGACGTCGCTGGACCCAGGATTGGGCAACAAGTCTTGGCAAATGCAAGGCCCACGCGGTGGACCTAAAATGGCGTCTTGGGTGGACCAGGAGGGTCCAGGGTGCTCCTCTGTTGGAGGGGAGCAAGGGCTAGTCTGGAGCAACCAGACCAGCAGTAGTTGTCGTCGTGGAGCGTCGTGAAGGGGTCACTCGCCAACGGGCAAGCGACCTGGACAACGCGGTTGGCAGCAAAGAGCAGAAGGGCCCCACGCAGATCTCGTGGATGCAGGGGGGCTGAACTTCGGTGCTGGAGCTGCTCAGGGTCGGGGCTTCTCTTACCCCAAAGCACTCAGTCGAGGGTCACTCGGGAGTCGTACTGGACAAGCGTCGTGCAGTTCTGAAGATGGCCGGTCCCTCGAGGTCTCGTCGCACCCACGGATGACAGCTGGGCTGATGATGTAGGTTGAGGTCAGAGGTGCCAGGGAAGCCGGTTCTCGTCGTGCTGGAGCAGTCTTGATCCGAAGGAGAGACTGGCAACAAACCGCGATGCTTGGTTGGTGCCTGCTGCTGCAGGGTGACTACTCCTTAGTCACAAGGGAGAATCTTGGGAAGAAGTCTTGAGTTCCTTTCGTGGAAAGTAGTTTCAGGATTCAAAGATGATCTGATTTGGAAGGGGGCCAGTTCCTACCTTTATCCTGCAAAAAGGGGCTGGCAGGCGACTAAGTCCTGCCCTATGGGTGGGACCAGGAGGGGGGTGGTTACACCCCTCTCCTTTGGCGGGCTTTCCCCAGGCCAGGGGCTGGAGTGCCCCTGGAACTGGTTTCAGCCGGCCTATGCACAGTGAGCACCGTGGTGCCACTTGCAGTCACCTTCCTCTAAAGCCCTGCCTACCTAGAATACACAAAATCCTGTCTGGGGCGGTGCTGGCACCGCCCCTGGCAGGAAACCCTTTGTCCTTGCCTCCTGGGCTGGGAGGACTCCCAGCAGCAGGAGGGCAGACTTGTGTCTCGGTAGCAGCGTCCATTTTGTGGAGCTAAGGTTCTGTCTGACTTTAACCGGGGTTACAGGTTATATACATGTCGTGTCCCTCTAGAAGGGTGGAATGCTAACCCCGTCGCCAGAATTGGCGAGGGGTTAGTATTCCAATTCGTATGACACCTTACTCGACATGTTTTGATAAAGCGATACCAGAGTTGGCACATAACCGCGAGGATTATAATGCACTTAAGAGTATATGGTATGCGATATCATGGAAACGGCTAAGGGATGGATCCCGAAAGCCGCAGACAGGCTCAGCTCATGCCAGAGCACTATCTCACACGATTCCAAGCACTCTGCCTTCAGGATTGTCAAGGCCTGCCATAGGAGTGACTGATAGGAGATCTGTGTGTCCATTTTAGGGTTAGATATAGGTATACTATATCTAAAGCAAGGGGTGATTACACCACCTTGCCCCAGCTGTCAAGCAGCCAGTTGTGTCAGTTTTGGATGGCCAGCCAGGGGTGGCATAATACATGCTTCAGCCCCTGGTAGGCCCTGGGTACACCTATGCCCTGGGCACCTAAGGTACTCTGTACAGGGACTGATAAGGTGACTCAGTATGCAATTAGATAGATATGTACCTAGGGTACATGGAATCCATTTTACAGAGAGCAGTAGGCCTGGGGTCCTGAATAGCAGGGCCCCAGGTCAACTAAGTCAGAAAACCAGCAAAACACCAGGCAAAAAGTTGTGGGCAACCATAGTCAGGGATCTACCGTCCTACACTTTTCACCTAGATCAGTCCATCACATTGCCCACCTTCTTTATTCCCCCGCATCCCTCTAAGGAAGAGGAGCTTCTCCACGGTCTGGATATAAAAAGAGCGTATTTGTCCTACCTTGACCGCACTAAAGAGTTCCGGGTGGACGACCAACTCTTTGTGGGGTACGTGGGAGCGAAGAAGGGAAGGGCAGTGCAGAAAAGACCATTTCTTGTGGGGTCGTTGTCTGCATCAAGATCTGCAACAGCCTGGCGAAGAAGCAGCCCCCTGAAAGATTAAGGGCCCCTTCCACCAAGGGAAAGGCTGCAACTATGACCTTGTCACGGGGTGTCCCCGTGCAAGACATCTGTCAAGCAACGTAGGTATCGTAGGGACTGGCATTTTGCTCGCTCGGTCCTGCGGGACTTCCTAGTATAGAATATTTGTCCATAACACACAGCAACAATTTTTTTATCTATTTCAAAGGTAAGGAATCTGCAGCTAGAAGCAGCTTCGGTAGTACATTTTCTAATAGAGACTCTAGCTGCAGATTCCTCACAGCCCCACCCATGCCTCCCCTCTTTGCGGACTAACATTGTAGGGCTAGGGTTACTCCAGTTTATTAGGGCCCTAGTTTTGAACACGATTAAGTCATTTACTTTATGGCTCTGTGCTTCTGGTGAAGTTAGTAGTGATTTCTATGCACTAGTCAAGAAGCAGTCTACTGAGGGCCTGTGGACTCATTACACCAGGGACAAAGCTGCTGCTGCTTTAACACAAGATCTTGCAGCGTGATCACCTGTGGTGGATAATCTAACTGCTGATTCCTCACGGCCCTAGCATCTTCCCGTTCTGCGTAGTGTCCTTTACCATCTAAGATGATCCCAAATTCGGAATCGGTGCACTCTCTAAACTGTCTCTAAGACCGCTTATTTTGTGCTCTGCACCTGAGGGCGCAGAAGGTGAATGGCTCAGGAAACTGATGTTTGCACACAGGAATGGCTCTTATGTGCCTCCACTCCATCAATTCTGTGGCGTTATGGAGTGTCCACAGAGCCATATGGTACTGCCTGAAGGTACATGGGAGTACTGCTGGAAGAATTCCCCGGATCCAGACTAGAGCCTGGAGATATTCTAAATTTGAGGGATCTGTAATATAGCTTATCCACCATTAAGAATGACACCAAAGGTAAGTATGTTTGCATCTTTACCACAACTCTTATATTCATAAGCCCCTCAAACACTAGGATGTTCTAATCTGTGACTGCAATTAGATTAGAATGCTTATGTTAAGAATAATGGCGTGAAACTTTTTTCTTACTGCAGTTCAAATGCCAGTCCTTCAGAAGGTACACCTGCTCTTGGCAATTTTGGTTGTACCCCACAGTCTCTGCCAAAGTTTCAACATCCCTCCCACGAACTCCTGAAAGAGAATGGATTTACACAACACGTCTACCACAAATATCGGCGGCGCTGCCTGAATGGTGAGTGAAGACTAGTCGATTATGATCCCGATTTAATTGCAGTTTCCATTATATTCAATATCAATTCAGCAGAATGGCTTTGATAGAATACTGCAGCTTAAATTGTATAATTCGGAGCAGTTTCTCTGATTTAGTATTTAATAGAGCCTATCTACCATAGGACATTCCTGCCGGGCAACATAAAAAGCTGTACTGCTAGGTCTTCGCCTTTAGGTCTTTCATAGATTCATGTGTTTAAATTTTCAAGCTGGGATTCCTCCATTGTAATTTTGTTTGTAGCTATGTGTGTATATATTCCACATTACCTGTGTGTATGCACAGAGATTGTTTTTTGTATGTGTGTATATATATATATATATATATATGTGTGTGTGTTCGAGGCATATGAGCTGCAGATCGTATACTGTGCATTAGATCGCCACCTGGTGTTGGGCTCGGATTATTGCAGGTTGTTGTCTTCTTGGAAGAAGTCTTTGTAGTCACGAGATAGGTGACGCCTCCCTTGGACAATACTGCGCATGGTCATCGACTCCATCCTCAGATTGTTTTTTTCCGCCACTGGGTTCGGATGAAAGTTTTCCGCTCCGGCTAGAAAAGACTTTTCTGCAACTTCGAAGCGAACAACTTTATATCTGAAAGAGACACGTTAGTGATAGATTCCTTACCTTAGAATACCCCCAGGCATCAGACTGGATCCGGAAAATTTTGCGTAGCAATACCCCTGCGCGCTGGCAGGCGTCCGCGGCTTCGCGTCCGTCGTCGGCGTCGTTAGCGCCGGAATGACGTCGTCGGAGTACTTAGACGCCGCCCATGCGCGCTGACGTCAGTTCTTCTTTTTTCCGCGCCAGCTAGCGCAGATCCGGAGAAGCTCTACCCCTTAGTCATTTTTTTACTAAACTTTTTTGATCTTTGATCATTTCTCTACTCGAGTCTTCGACTCCGACGGTGCCGGTAGGGATGCCCGGGTTTAAACCCTGTTCCAAGTGCGACCGACTGAGGTCGGTTACCGACCCCCATCGCCGGTGCCTCAAGTGTTTAGGCCTCGACCACGAAAACCGCACCTGCTCCGACTGCCAGGCCCTGACGTCTAAAGCTAGGCGGGAGCGGTCCCGCAAGCGACTTGAGCTCCGGCAGTCGGCCCTGCGCCGTTCCAGGTCCCAGTCCCACAGGAGGTCGAGGGACCGGTCGTGGGGTCGGAGTCCTCGCAGCTCCGGGAGTGGACATCGGTCATCAGGATCCAAGTCCTCGGGTAAGAGGCATGAGAGGTCGGAGAGACTTCATCGTTCCTCCGACCCTCCCCGACGCTCGCGCGATGTGCCGGGGGTTCGGGTGACACCACCCACACGGCTCCGGAGTGGCGGACGTCGCCGCCTGCCCCACACCTTCGGGTCCCTGGGCATGATGCGACGCCAGAGGAGGTCGAGCGGTACCTCATGGCCATGAGGACCCTCACTCCTCAGCCGGGTTCCGTGGCGCCTCCGGGCCCAACGGCCCTGGCTGGAGGGCCTAGCGGGTCGGGTGCTTCGGATCAGACGCTGTCGGGTGCTTCGGCCCCGGCGCCGCAGGCCCTCATTGGATCCGCTTCCGGATCCCGGTCGTCACCGGTCGACCTCACCGGCACCGGCCCTGCGGGTGTCGCCCCCGGCGCCCACTATGGACGCCGTCCCCGATCCTATCCTCGGTCCGGTTCTGGCGCCGGAGCGGTGCCGCTCTCTGCGGCCTTTAGAGATTTCTATTTCCACGAACCGGCCCAGTCTGTTGACCCTGATCTGCAGGAGATGGGTGACTAGGGTGATTGGGAGGGGTCTGTGGACCCTCTGGCACAAGAATGCCAGTCTCAACACGACTGGACATATGAGCTTGGGGAGGCCAGTGGAGTTAAAACTTCGCCAGACACTGGATTTGTCTCCCCTCCCACCGTGGCTACGAAGGAGGGGACTGCTTACAGTGTAGTGTTGACGCGGGCGGCCAAGGCCTTACACCTTGAGCTCCCCGTCGCGGCCGTGAGGACTAACCTTAAACAGCAGGCAAGCTCGACTGAGCCTCTGCTGCCGTTTAATGAGGCCATGTGTGACGTTCTTGTCGGCACTTGGTCCAAGCCCGCCACAGGTCCGCCTGTGGATAGGAACGTGGCCAGACGCTACCGCCCGGCCCCGGGCGACCCTTGCTTTTTGTCGACCCATCCCATCGAGCCCGGTCATACAGGCCTCCACTTCCCTGACCGCATTCCCGGCGGCTCCGCCCGATGGGGAATCCAAGAGGTATGAACAATTCGGGAAGAAAGTGTTCTCCCTGAGTTTGGGACTGCGGTCTGTCAATACCGCATGCCTCTTGGGCCGCTACACCCACACCCTGTGGGACACGGTCGCGGACGTGCTGCCACAATGTCCGGAGGAGGTCCGGGCAAAACTCACCCAAGCCCTTGCGGAGGGTCGAGATGCAGCGCGCTATTCCATCCGGTGTGGGCTGGATACCACGGACTCACTGGGCAGGGCGATGGCAACGACGGTTGCGGTTCGACGCCACGCCTGGTTGAGGTCTGCCAACTTTTCGGCCGATGTCCAGGCCACTCTTCTGGACATGCCGTTCAATGGCCGTCGCCTCTTTGGCGACAAGGCAGACCATGCGCTTGAGCGTTTTAAGGACTCCAGGGCTACGGCCAAGTCCTTGGGCCTCTCGGCCCCACGCCAGCAATCGGGTGCCTTTCGCTCCTTTCTTTCACGGAAGGGGCGCCCCCACACGTGCTGCGAGCCACGCACCGCAGAATGTTCAACAGCGCGGTGGTGGCCGTGGAAACCGCGGTGGCGGCGGTCGGGGACAACGGCGAGGCCAGTCCACACCTTCCCCCGCAGCACCTGCCTCAAAACCTTCCTATTCCGTGCATTCAGGCCCATGTGACGCCAGTGGGGGGCAGGGTTCGCCATCACCTCTTCCACTGGCGCACTGTCACGTCGGACAGGTGGGTGCTGCAAATCATCCGAAGGGGCTACTCTCTCCCCTTCGAAGCGTCCCCTCCAGCCATGCCACCGCAGTGCCACCGCGTGTCGGAAGATCACTTGAAACTTCTGCAAGAGGAAGTCACGCCCCTCTTGGCCAAGGGGGCTATCGAGCGCGTTCCTAGGCCAGAAGTAGGGTGTGGTTGTTACTCCCACTACTTTCTGGTACCCAAGAAGGGCAAAGGGGGCCTAAGCCCTATCTTGGACCTACGTTAGTCAACGGCTTCCTCCGGAAGGAGAAGTTCAAGATGCTGACTTTGGCTCAGGTCTTAGCTGCCCTGCACCCTGGAGACTGGATGGTAGATTTGGGCTTGCAGGACGCTTATTTTCACATCCCCGTCCTGCCGGCCCACCGGCGGTACCTGCGGTTCACGGTAGGCCACGAGCACTTTCAGTTTACCGTGCTCCCCTTCGGCCTTACCAGTGCCCCACGGCTGTTCACGAAAGTGATGGTGGTGGTCGCAGCTCATCTGCGCAGGTTAGGGGTGTCAGTCTTCCCCTACCTCGACGACTGGTTGTTGAAGGCGGACTCGCCCCAGACAGTCGTCAGCCACCTCCAGACTACGGCCGACCTCCTGCACTTTTGGGGTTCTCCATCAACGTGCCGAAGTCACACCTGTGTCCCTCTCAGAAGCTCCTCTTCATCGGGGCGGTTCTAGACTCTAAGCAGTTTCGGGTTTATCCTCCCGAACAGCGGGTTTGCGATATTCAGGCTCCGATTCCGATCTTTCAGCCTTTATCCCGAGTCTCGGTCAGGTTGACGCTGCGGCTTCTGGGGCTGATGGCCTCCTGCATCCTTCTGGTGCATCACGCCCGGTGGCGGATGCGGGCTCTGCAGTGGGACCTGAAGTTTCAGTGGGCCCAGCATCAGGGCAACTTGTCCGATCATGTCTTGATCTCGGAGGACACTGCAAGACAGTTGCAGTGGTGGCTCACGGACCACGATTGAGTCAGTGGCAGATCCCTCTCCTTACCCCACCCCCCGGAGCACGTGGTTGTGACGGACGCGTCCCTCCTGGTCTGGGGGGGCCACATGGGAGAGTCGGAGATCAGAGGCCTCTGGTCTCCGGCGGAGTCCCGGCTCCACATCAACATTCTGGAGCTGCGGGCGTTCCGACTTGCACTGAAGGCATTCCTCCCCTCTGTCCGGGGGAGTGTAGTGCAGGTGTTCACGGACAACACCACCGCCATGTGGTACTGCAACAAACAGGGCGGGGTGGGGTCGTGGACCCTATGCCAGGAGGCTCTGCGCCTCTGGCAGTGGCTGGAACATCAGGGCGTGATCCTGGTGGTTCAACACCTGGCAGGTTCTCTGAATGCCAGGGCGGACGAACTCAGCCGTCGGTGCATGATGGATCACGAATGGCGTCTTAACTCGGACGTGGCGCAAGGTCTCTTTCAGCAGTGGGAAGAGCCTTGGTTAGATCTATTCGCCACAGAAGAGAACGCGCAATGTCATCAGTTCTGCGCGTTGGAATTTCCAAGGCGGCACTCGCTCGGAGACGCTTTTCGTCGCGAGTGGAGTTGCGGTCTATTGTACGCCTTTCCGCCTATACCACTTCTGCCCAGAGTGCTGAAGATCAGGCGCGACCGGGCCCAGGTTATCCTTGGGGCTCCGGACTGGGCACGAAGATACTGGTATCCCGAGCAACTCAACATGTCAGTCGATACCCCGATTCGTCTGCCTCTTCGGGAGGACCTTCTGTCGCAGCAGCATGGGACGGTCCTCCACCCGAACCTGTCCAGTCTCCACCTACAAGCTTGGAGATTGAGCGGCGACAGTTGAGGCTATTTGACTTGCCTCCTGAAGTCTGTAATGTCATTCTGGCAGCCAGGCGTCCCTCCACAAAGTCTGTATACGCCTGCAGGTGGAACAGATTTGTGGCATGGTGCACAGCAAAGGCTGTGGATCCACTCTCTGCACCCCTTTCTGAGGTTCTCCTCTTCCTTCTTTATCTTGTCCAGCAGGGCTCTGCTCTAGGAACTATCAAGGGGTACCTTTCTGCCCTTTCCGCCTTCTTAAGGCTAACTGATCAGCCTTCCTTGTTAAAGTCCCCAATTTTAACCACTTCGACGCTAATGACAAAGCCAGCTCGTCATGGGCGTTACCTGCCCTGCGCTCATGACGAGCTGGCTTTGTCACAAACAAGCCATTTACATCTTTCTCAGCGCAGGGCAGGTAAACGCGGTAGCGCTGAAGGTGTTAAATAGGTTTTTGAAGGGCATCACACACATGTTCCCTCCTGTTCCTTTTGTGATGCCCCAGTGGGACTTGAACCTTGTTCTTACTTACCTAATGTGTGCTCCCTTTGAGCCGCTCCATAACTGTCCTCTCCGTCTTCTTACTCTGAAGACTGCTTTCCTGGTTGCCATCACCTCTGCCAGGAGAATGAGTGAGCTCCAGGCTCTTTCCTCCACACCTCCTTTCCTCTCTGTCCATCCGGACATGGTTGTGTTGCGGACAAGACCCTCTTTCCTGCCCAAGGTTGTCATGGCCTTCCACATCGGGCAGTCCATTACCTTGCCCACCTTCTTTCCACCTCCGCATCCCTCGAAAGAGGAAGAGAGACTCCACCTTCTGGACCCAAAACGTGCGCTCTTACTATCTGGATTGCAAACGCCAGTTCCGGGTGGATAACCAACTCTTTGTTGGTTAAGTGGGCGCTAAGAAGGGAAAGGCGGTGCACAAGCGGACCATCTCTCGGTGGATCATCTTGTGTATCCAGGCGTGTTACTCCTTGGCTAAGAAGGAGCCCCCGTTGGATTGAGGGCTCATTCCACTCGGGCCACGGCGACTACCACTGCCCTGGGCCGAGGAGTGCCCTTGCAGGACATTTGCCAGGCGGCTACGTGGGCCTCGCTGCACACGTTTGCACAACACTATTGCCTGGACAGCCAAGTCCGAAGGGATGGTTTCTTTGGCCGTTCCGTCCTCCAGGACTTTCTAGTGTAATTATTGGTTCGCAGACCCACCACCGGGGTTGGTATTGCTGGGGTATCTATTCTAAGGTAAGGAATCTATCACTAACGTGTCTCTTTCAGATGCACAAGTTACTACTTGTGTAACGATATATCTGTAAGAGACATTAGTGATAGATTCCTTACCGACCCACCCATCCTCCCAGTTCTGTGAACCGATATCTAGGGTTAAGGTCATCCCCTTTCAGGGCCCTAGTTTCATGGCACCAATGTTGGTTCTATCATGGCTCTGCGTATCTGGCACGGAAAAGCTGAACTGACGTCAGCGCGCATGGGCGGCGTCTAAGTACTCCGACGTCATTCCGGTGCTAACGGCGCGGACGACGGCCGTGGACGACGCCTGCCGGCGCGCTGGGGTATTGCTACGCAAAATTTTCCGGATCCAGTCTGACACCTGGGGATATTCTAAGGTAAGGAATCTACCACTAACTAATGTCTCTTACAGATATATCGTTACACAAGTAGTAACTTGTGCAACAAAAATTATCGACATCGAATAAACAACTTTCGACATCAACTACATCCCGGTGCGTCGACGCGGGCTGCTGGGCCTATCGGTGCCGTACGGCCTACGCTTCATGGACAGAACTCCATTCAAGAGATGCCCGGTATGTCGAGCAAAGTTTCCTCATAGCGACCATCACGAGGTCCGCTAGTGCACCGCCTTTCCCTTCTTAGCGCCCACGTAACCAACAAAGAGTTGGTCATCCACCCGGAACTGGCGTTTGCAATCCAGATTGTAAGAGAGCGCACGTTTTGGGTCCACACGGTGGAGCCTCTCTTCCTCTTTCGAGGGATGCGGAAGTGGAAAGAAGGTGGGCAAGGTAATGGACTGCCTGATGTGGAAGGCCGTGACAACCTTGGGCAGGAAAGAGTCTTGTCCGCAACACAACCATGTCCGGATGGACAGAGAGGAAAGGAGGTGTGGAAGAAAGAGCCTGGAGCTCACTCACTCTCCTGGCAGAGGTGATGTCACTTCACGAGGTCTGCAACCTCTGTCTATCGCCGGAACACGAGTCGACCTGCACAGCCTGTGCGTCCTTCCGATCGAAGAAGACAATTCGAGATCGGAGGGCGCGTCGACACGAGGTGAGACCAGCACCGGAGGCCATCTTTGAGGAGGAGATCGTCGAGGAAGACGTCTCAGAGGACGAGAACCCACTCGAAGATATCTCCGAGGACGAGGCTCCACTCGTCGCCGAGGAAGACTCGCCTGATCTCCAGATCATATCGGGAGCAGAGGACTCTGACGATTTGATTCCATCTCGACAACCCGTAAGTACCTCTGCCCCTGCACAACACAGTACCCAAACAAAAGGCAACGGTCAGCACTCCGCCCATGGGGCCCAGTCGAGACCGAAATACCCCCTCCGACGCCCCGCCTTCGGGCTCGTCTCACAGGAAAACCACTACGCCTTCCGGTGCCTCGGCACCGACAAGCCCACACGTGCCAATTCCACCTCTCCCATTGGCACCGAAGAACACACATCCTTCGGCCCGAAGGATTCCTCGACACTGAAGCCAAAACGCCCTTCGGTGCCCAAAGACAAACATCCTTCGGCACCCAAACCAAAAGACGCGTCGGTGCCGAAGCCTAAGACTGTACCGGATCCGACTCCGAAGCCTTCCGGCTCCAAAGATAAGCATGGGAAATCACAGTCCGACGCCACAAGGCCAACGGGACCTGTCTCCACCCCCAAATCTCCAACCTCGGTACCAAAAACTCCTACCAAGCCGAAACCTACTTCTGCCTTCTGCACCGAAAACTTTGCCAAAGGACTCAATAACGCCTCCTAAAGCAAAACACACGAAACAACCCCTATTGGCACTGAAAAAATCGACGCCAAAGAAGGTTGTAGAGGAGGAACAACTGTTTAAGCCAGATCCTAAACAGAGGAAAGTCCCTATCAATCCAAAGACTGGACATGTAGAGGCTATTCCTTATAAAAAGAGACCAGCAGAAACACCACTTCGACCTGTGGTTCCTGCCAAAAAGGACTGTGCAACTTCTCCAATGCACCCTTCCTCTCCTTCACCTTCTTCCTCTCCTATCCCTCATTACATCGAACCTACAGTTTCTCCTTTGCAATCTCCTGCATCATCACACCACACTGATGAGGAGTATGATATAGGTGGGGGAGATGACATACCACAAGAAAACCCCTTAGATGAGGATGTCAATCCTGAATATCCTAAGGAAGATGACATGTATGACTTCACACCACACAATGCGCCCGACATTCCTGATCCTCAGTCTTACCCAACAAAACCTTCACCTCCAGAGGATAGTATTGGGTTTAATCATTTATTGAATAGGGCAGCCCTTTACCACGGGGTTTCAATGCACTCTGATGCCATTGATGAGGAGTTTTTTACTGGATACATTTGAGCAGTCACAAAGGTCTACACAAATATTACCTATGATCAAAGGAGTCATTAGACATGCTCCAGAAATATTTAAAGACCCAGTACGCTGTAGAGTACTAAATCCAAGAATTGAAAAGAAATACAGACCAGCACCATCTGATCTAGTCGATATTAAGGGGCATCTGCCACTAGACTCTTTAGTAGTGTCTAATGCATGAAAAAGAGCCAATTCCCAGACTTCTGGCGACTCGCCCCCGCCTGACAAAGAATCTAAAGTTATTGATGCGTCAGGGAAAAGGATTGCTGCGCAAGCAACAAACATATGGCGCATAGCAAACACTCAAGCTATGATAGGGCGCACTACGACCAACTAGGAAAACTAATGGAGCACCTCCCAGATCAGTACAAAGATCATGCAACAGAGCTCATACAAGAAGGCAAGTTAATATCCAATGCCTCAATCAAATGTGCACTAGATGTAGCTGACACAGCATCCAGGGCAGTCAATACCAGTGTCATACTCAGATGACATGCGTGGCTGCGTATTTCAGGTTTTAAAACCGAGGTACAGACTTACCATTTTGAACCAGCCCTTAAATCAAAACCAATTGTTCGGGCCCGAGGTAGACAACACACTATGAAAAAGGACACAGACACAGCTAAGTCTATGGGTGCGTTACAATCCACACAGACAAGAGGTTCTTTTCGCCGCTCCTTCTATAGAGGAGGCTCAAAGCAAACCGGCGCAGACACTATGTCATCTTTTAAAACAAATACGCAAACCTCCTCTAACAAGAGCTACTTCAGAGGAGGATACAGGGGAAATAATAACAAGGGAAGAGGTAGAGGTAATAACAACAACCGCTCCTCTTCCACTCCCAAACAGTGACTTCCTTCTGACTCCCCCACAACATTCCATCCCTGTGGGGGGCAGATTATCACAGTTCCTACCTGTCTGGAATTCCATTACAACAGAAAGGTGGGTAAGACAAATTTTGCAGCGTGAATCTTTCTGGATTCACTATGCAGTGCATTATTCCGCGGTCTTGTGGTTGGGTCCGGATTCGTAGTCTTCTTTATTTTTTTCTTTCTTTTTGTAGCCCAGGTGGGCGTCGGCGTCACACCCCCTTGGGTGTATTTCCGGTGATGTCGGCATGCTTCCTGCGGAAGCTCCCACTCTTGGGCGCCATCTTCAGATTCTTTTTTTCCGCGGTCGGGTCTGGATCGTTCCCGTTTGGGCTCCAGACATTTTTGGAGAAAGAAGAAAGGAGAAGACAGAAAACACAAGGAGAAGTCATCTGAAGACTCCAGGGGACTTCATCGACGAACAATCAGCAAGGAGAAGGCATTTTTCATCGAGATCCTAGACGACCGTCGACAAACACGCGACCAGGGAGCCCCTGGACGCTCGATGATGGACAACACGCCGTTCAAGTTCTGCCGTAACTGCCACCACAAGTACGCGCAGAAGGACCAGCACCCAGTTTGCAACCTTTGCCTACCGGTGGACCACGAAAGCGGGGACTGCAACTCCTGCTCCGCCTTCGCCCCGAAGACCCTTCGTGTGAGAGAGAGACAGAGGGTAGCGCACGCCACCCTGCAAGGGAAGGCCCCGACTCCGTCCCTCTATGAGCTGGGGATGTCCTCCGAGGAAGAAGACCACGCTGCCGCCAAAGACGACAGCTACACGGTCGTAGAGACCGATTACACGAAGACTTCTGATAAGGTAGGAGACTCTTCGGCCCCCAAGAACCCGAGAGACTCTGAGTCTCGAAAAATCGAGGGCAAGACCCCGAAAGCGCCGACGCCAAAAAAGGCGGCGTCCGCGACTACTCACAGGCCCAGCGGATCCTCCGAGAAGGAGTCCCCGGCGCCGAGAGCTGCTGATCAGCAGAAAATGCCGAAAATCGTCCCCGAAAAGGATCGATCGACGCCGAGGGAGAAAGACCCTAAACTAACGACGACGACCAGAGAGCCAAAATCCGGTTCGACGTCGAAAACTTCGACACCGAAAAGCTCGGCACCGAACCAAGCGCCGAAAAGAACGGCTAATCCATCCGACGCGGAACACGCGGCCGAGATGGAGATGAAGAGAAGGCGCCTCGAGGCCGAAATGGAGAACATCATGCAGCGGAAGAAAGATTTTGACGCTGAGATGAAAGCCTTCACGATCCCTCACAAGACCAAGCCACCGGTGGTGGAGGTAGTCGAGGAGGAAGACGAGATCGACGAGGTCGCCGAGGAACAAGACCAGGACGTCTAGGTGGTCGATGACCAAGAAGGGTACGAGAATCCCTACGATAGTTACAACTATGGGGAGGAAGAGGACAGCAGGACGGACGCAGAGTCGGCACCCTCTGACCTACAGGAGGTAGATTACATAGATGTCGACACCGACAGCCCGGAGGAGGCGGTCGACACATAGCCCTCGAGGCCCTCGCCGCCGGACGACATTAGGGCCTACAACTCGGTGATAAAATCTGCCGCAGCAGCATTCAAGCTCAAGCTCGACGAAGAGAAGCAGAAAGCAGACTTCCTTCTAGAGACATTGCTCCCAACACAAACAAGGAGCCAGTACCTTCCAATGCTCGACAGCGTCTTGGCTAAGGGGAAGGAAGCGTTCAGGGAACCAGCAACATGCAAGGCAGTAACTCCCAGAACAGAGAAAAAGTACAAACATTCCTCAAAGGACCCAGCCTACATTCAGGGCACGGTCTCCGCAGACTCCATTATCACGGCCACAGCAAGGAAGAGGGCTAACGTACCCACTACCTCGGGTCCACCACCGGATAAGTAGAGCAAGAGGATGGATCTGGTGGGCAGAAGGATCGAACGGAATGCCGTGACCCACTGGCGCATGGCTAATTCCAACGCCCTGATAAACAGGCACATGTACCAGATCATGGAGGGGCTGGGGCAGTTGGTGAAGGACTTGCCCCAGGATGCCAGGCAGAAAGCCGAAAAGCTGGTTGAAGAGGGAAAGAACGCGGCAAATTCTTGCCTTAAGACGGCCCTAGATGGGGCAGACACCGCC
Organism: Lissotriton helveticus; assembly: GCF_964261635.1. Taxonomy (NCBI): domain Eukaryota; kingdom Metazoa; phylum Chordata; class Amphibia; order Caudata; family Salamandridae; genus Lissotriton; species Lissotriton helveticus. The sequence continues at coordinate 1,009,416,844 of NC_136068.1, forward strand.
AGCAGGCTCATGATGATGGGTGTCACAGAAAGGAGACACGCCTGGCTGAGGATCTCAGGTTTCAAACCGGAGGTGCAACACAGCATCCTGAACACACCGTTCAACGGCGACACGCTTTTCGGAACAACAGTTGATGAAAAGCTCAGTTAACTAAAGAAAGATAACGAAACAGCAAGATCCATGGGAGCATTGCAGTTCAGAGGCAACAAAAGGGGCACCCCGTCACGGAGGCCCGGCGGGAGAGGTGGAAACCAGCCAGGTACATCACACCAGGCTTTCCAACAAGCGCACCAGGCAGACTCGCAGGCTCAACAGGGGCAGCAGAAGCAGCCCTGGCAGTACCAACAAAGAGGCCAGTCCTTTCGTGGGAGAGGAAATAGACGTGGACAGAACAGAAGAGGGGGACAGCAGCCCGCCTCTAATTGACTTCAAAAAACTCCCGCCCACAAAAAAGATCCCAGGGGGCAGCACGTACGGAGGGGTCAAGACAAACTAGACACCTACGACCACATGACACCAGTGGGAGGAAGATTAAGATTTTACCTCCGAGAATGGAGAGAAATCACATCAGACAAATGGATCCTCAACATTATCCAATTCGGATACTGCATAGAGTTGGAGGGGAGGCCAACAAGCAGAAAACCAAAAAGAAAAACACTAGCAAGCAAGCAGCTGCAGTGTCTTCAGGAGGAGGCAAAGGAACTCCTGCGGAAGCAGGCCATAGAACGGGTACCCTTCAAGGAAAGAAACACAGGAATATACTCAACATACTTCCTGGTACCAAAAGTAGACGAGACAATGAGACCCATTCTGGACTTACGGTTCCTGAACAAATTCATAAGAACGCAAAAATTCAAAATGACCTCCCTGCAAGAGGTGCTCCCACAATTGCAGATCGGGGACTTCATGGTCACAATAGACCTCAAAGACGCCTACCTGCACATCCCAATGAACAGAAAGCACAAACACATGCTCAGGTTCACCATTGGAGAAGGCCACTACCAGTTCACGACACTGGCCTTCGGACTAAAATCAGCACCAAGAGTTTTCACAAAGTGCCTTGCAGCTGTCGCAGCGCACCTACGAAGGCAAGGAATACACGTATACCCTTACCTGGACGACTGGCTGGTGAAAGCAAACTCATACCAGAAATGCAAGCAGCACGCACATACAGTGACGAGCACGCTCATAAGCCTGGGGTTCTCCATCCATTGGAAGAAATCATCAATGGAGCCGGAACAAGTGAAGATCTTCCTGGGAGCACAGATCAACACCTTACAGGGCAAGGTGTTCCCCAGCGAGAAGAGGGCGAGGGCGCTGGTGAAGGAAACTCGCCTCTACCGGAAGGGGCAAGCTCGGACAGTGAGGACTGCGAGCAAGATCATGGGCATGATGGCATCATGCATCCACCTGGTACCAAATGTACGACTCCACATGAGACCCATTCAAGAATGGCTACAGGAGCAATGGTCACAAGCTACAGGCGGTTGGGAGGATCTAGTGGTTGTAACGCACGCAGTGCAGAAGGAGATGGCATGGTGGACCATGGAGAACATAACAAAGGGAAAGCCTCTAACGCCCCCAACGCCAACAGTGACCATCACCACAGACGCATCCCTGAAGGGATGGGGCGCTCACATGGAGGAGCTCAAGGTGAGGGGACTGTGGACGCCAACAGATGCGGCAAAGCACATCAATTACCTAGAATTGAAGACAATCTTCCTTGCACTGAAAGCCTTTCAAACAAGACTGTACAAATACAAGGTGTTGATACAAACAGACAACACCACTGCGATGTTCTACATCAACAAGCAGGGGGGCACACAGTCAGCCCCGCTTTCAACGCTGGCGCAGGAGATATGGAGATGGGCCTTCCCTCTCAAGATAGACCTGCTAGCCATACACCTACCAGGGAAGGACAACATACAAGCAGATTGGCTCAGCAGGCAGACATCGGCATCCCACGAGTGGGAGCTCAATGCTCAGGAGACAAAGTGCCTGTTCGACAGATGGGGGACACCATTGGTGGACTGGTTTGCCACACGCCAGAATGCAAAATGCCAAAACTTCGCATCCAGGCAGCCCGAGGAGGGGTCACTGGGGAATGCCCTATGGATAGATTGGTCAAGGACATTTGCTTACGCCTTTCCCCCGATACCACTGATGCACAGAGTGCTGAGCAAGTGCAGAGCGAGCAACATGACACTGATACTGGTCGCACCACAGTGGGCGAGGCAGACATGGTACTCGCAGATAATGGAGATGACAGTGTGCACCCCACAGATTCAGCAGGAGGAAAGACCTACTCTCCATGCAGAACGGAGAGGTGCTACATCCAGAGCCAGAGAGCCTGAGCCTAGTAGCGTGGCTCCTGAGGACATAGAGTTCGCACATTTGAGACTGCCAGAAAGCACCCTGAGGGTCCTTCGGGAGGCAAGAAGGCCCAGCACTCGGAAGTGCTACGTTGCGAAATGGAAAAGATTCACAATATGGTGCAGACAAGAAAGACTTCACAATAAAATGAAGAGGGACTCCACAGTGCTAAGGTACCTGACGCACTTGCTGGAGAAGAACCTTAGCTCATCTTCTTTAAGAGTTCACTTGGCAGCGATAGTCGCCTACACAAGGGGAGAAACTGGCAGGAGTTTCTTCACATCACAGGTGGTGAAGAGATTCCTTGAAGGAGCGAAAAGGATCGCACCAACCAAGCGGGTGCCGCCACCTGCTTGGAACTTGAACACAGTCCTAACGGAACTCATGAAAGAGCCCTTGGAACCACTTCACAAGGCCTCCCTAAAGATGCTAACTATGAAAACAGCCTTCCTGGTTGCAATAACGTCCTTACGCAGAGTAAGCGAGCTTCAAGAACCCTACATACAAATATACAATGATAGAGTTGTGATGAGGACTGACCCACACTTCATGCCGAAGGTAGTATCCAAATTTCACATGAACCAGTCTATACAGATACAGAGTTTTTTCCAAAAACCAACAACTAGCGCAGCGCGAGCTCTGCACACCCTGGACGCCAGAAGGGCAGTCATGCACTACATTGAAAGGACGAAGGGACACAGGAAAACAAAACATTTCTTTGTGTCATTCGCCAACAGCTTCATGGGGAAAGCCGTAACCAAAAAGACCATTGCACGATGGATCGCACAGACAATTCAACTCTGCCACAAGCGTGCAGGACAAGAGCTGGCAGAGGGGACACGTGCCCACTCCACTAGGAAGAAGGGCGCTACAATAGCCTTCCTGGCTAACACACCCATACAAGACATATGCCTGGCGGCAACATGGGCTTCGGTGCACACGTTCATGAAGCACTACTGTGTGGATATACAAATGAACAAGGAAGCTCAAGTTGGACAGAAGGTGCTACAGCACATATTCAATACCCAACGCTCATCTTCCACCCAGCCGCCACAGAGATGAGAAACCGCTACAAAATCTATGCACAGCATAGTGAATCCAGAAAGATTCACGCTGCAAAACTAATAGTTTTCTTACCTGTCGGTGTAGTTTTGCAGCTTAAAGATCTTCCTGGATTCACTAGCGAACCCACCCACCTCCGCCAGAAAGATGAGGCTGGAGAGAGAAGAGGTGGATATAAAAAAAAAAGAGGGGAGATATAAGGACTTAAAAGTACGAAAGCGGTAAAATATCACCTTCATAGAACATTGCCATTACTTCGGAAAGGAAAGAAACACGGAAAAAAGAACCCGAAGATGGCGCCCAAGAGTGGGAGCTTCCGCAGGAAGCATGCCGACGTCACCGGAAATACACCCAAGGGGGTGTGACGCAGACGCCCACCTGGGCTACAAAGAAAACCCAACAAAGAAAAGACTACGAATCCGGACCCAACCACAAGACTGTGGAATAATGCACAGCATAGTGAATCCAGAAAGATCTTCAAGCTGCAAAACTACACCGACAGGTAAGAAAACTATTCGTTATCCAACATGGTTACTGACTAGAACTCACAGCAACCCCCCCCAAACATACCACCCAGGCGTCCAATGTCCACAGACCATATTACCTTACTTCAACAAGAAGTTCTAGCACTTCTACAAAAGGATGCTATAAAAGTAGTTCCTTTAGAGGAACAAGGAACAGGAGTGTACTCCCTGTACTTCCTAATTCCCAAAAAGGATGGGACATTAAGGCCAATCCTCGACCTCAGGCCCCTCAACCATTACATACAGTCAGATCATTTCCACATGATCACTCTGCAGCAAGTACTCCCACTACTACAACAAGGCAACTTTCTTTCAACACTAGACCTAAAGGACGACTACTTTCACATTCCTATACATCCTGCTCAAAGGAAGTACCTAAGGTTTGTCATACAAGGACAGCACTATCAATTCAAAGTCCTTCCATTCGGGGTCACAACAGCACCACGAGTGTTCACAAAGTGCTTAGCAGTAGTAGCGGCACATCTCAGAAGACAAGAGACAAGTCTTCCCTTACCTAGACTATTGGCTCATAAAAGCAAAATCATACAGTCAATGTGCCCGTCACACAAAGCAAACAATTCAGACACTGCACGAATTAGGGTTTACCATAAACTACACCAAGTCGCACCTAGAGCCTTCGCACGTTCATCAGTATCTAGGAGCTACCATAGACGCATCTACAGCTCAAGCGTATCCCAGTCCAGCCAGGATACAGAGCATTCAATCCTTAGTCTCAACTTTTCAACACCAGCAGTCTCTCCAAGCCAAGGTGTTCATTAGACTAATAAAAATGATGGCATCTTGCATCTTTATAGTGCCAAATGCAAGACTGCAAATGCGACCATTACAAGAATGTCTAGCACAACACTGGAATCCGGCTCAAGGTCAGCTCCCAGACCTGGTGTTGGTGGACAGCCGTACATATCGCTCTCTGCAATGGTGGAACACCAAAAATTTGACAAAGGGACGGCCGTTCCTAGAGCCTGTTCCACAGATAGTGTTCACGACAGACGCATCCCTCACAGAATGGGGAGCCCATCTCCTACATTATACTACACAAGGCCAATGGAACAACCAACAAAAACTGTTCCATATCAACCATCTAGAGCTGCTAGCAATTTTCCTAGCACTCAAAACATTTCAAGTACAAGTACAAAACAAAGCTGTCTTGATCCGGACGGACAATATGACAGCCATGTACTATATACAAAAACAGGGGGAGACGCACTCTGCAACTGTCCCAGCTTGCACAGGACATTTGGATATGGGCCATTCCTCAAAACATACATCTGACAGTAGAGCACCTTCCAGGAATTTACAATCAGATAGCAGATCTGTCTAGTCGACAGTCACAACAGATTCACGAATGGGAGATACATCCACAAGTTCTTCAGCCATTCTTCCAAATGTGGGTGCACCCACAAATAGATCTGTTTGCCACCCACGAGAACACAAAATGCCCAACCTTCGCCGCCAGGTTTCCGCACCCAAGGTCGGAGGGGAATGCAATATGGATGAACTGATCAGTCAGATTTGCGTACGCTTTTCCACCTCTCCCACTCATTCCATTAGTAGTGCGCAAACTCAGACAACAGTCTCTCAAACTGACACTAGTAGCGCCCACATGGGCATTCCAGCCGTGGTTCACCACACAACTGGATCTCTCACTAGTACCACATCAAAAATTAAAGCTTACGCCCTCCCTGTTAACACAGAACCATGGAGAAATAAGACACCCAGAACCCAGCCAACTGAATTTGGCAATCTGGCTCCTGAAGTCTTAGAGTTTGGTTACTTAAACCTACCACCAGACTGTATGAATATAGTCAAAGAGGCTAGAAAACCCACTACCAGAGCGAGTTATGCCGCTAAGTGGAAAAGATTTGCGATATATTGCAACAATAATGACATTGATCCGCTGGATGTTTCCATCCAGAATATCATTTGTTACCTTCTACACCTACAAAGGTCCAATTTAGCTTATTCTTCTATAAGACTGCATCTGGCAGCAATAGCAGCCTATTTACAGAATAGACAACATCTATCTCTGTTCAGAGTACCTGCTATCAAAGCTTTTATGGAAGGATTAAAATGTGTTCGAGGCATGTGGGCTGCTAAATTCATATCTTAGCATTAGATCGCCGCCTAGTGTTGGGTCCGGATGATCGCACATTGTTGTCCTGGAAGAGTCTTCGAAGTATCCTGAGATAGGTGGCTCCTCCCCTGGACTACAGTGCGCATGGGCATCGGCTCCATCCCCAGATTGTTTTTTTCCGCCATTGGGTTCGGATGCGGTCTCGACTTCTCTCTGTCGGAACCGAGTAAAACTAACTTTTTAAGGCCAAAAGGCCTTGTATTTATAGCGTCGGTATTGTTTGCGCACGGTCTCGAGTTCTTCCGACTCTTGAAGTCGGATTCAGCGGAGTTTTTTCACTCTTCGGACATCGAGGCCTTCTCATCGCGACACGACCACGACTTTCCAGCATGGAGCGGAGTCCGTTTAAGTACTGTCCGCTCTGTGGGTCCAAGTACCCACATATAGACCTGCACCCGGTCTGTAACAAATGCCGTTCACCGGACCATGACGACGGCAAGTGTAAGGCTTGCGCTCAATTCAGGTCGAAAAAGACTCTCAAGCTTCGGCGCGCAGTGCGCCTGGAGGCCAGACAAGCGGCCCCGGATCCAGAAAACATCTTCGGCGACCAAGAAGAAGAAGAACAGGGTCATCATCTCCAAATATCCCCACCCGAAACGGAGGTCGAGTCGGATCCGGAAGACGACGACGGAGTCGTGGATCAAGGCCTTGAATACGTCGACGAGGTAGGGGACGTCGAAGAGATTTATGGGGCCGCGGCAGATAGCTCAGGGGACGAGCTATGCCCCGAAGGTTTCGAAGATCACGATCGGGTCACGGGATCGCCAGTTGGCCTTACCCAAGACCCCGTACCGCAAGCCACGGCCCCGCCTTCAGGCCCGGCCACGGACATACTTGCTGGGCAGGCCGGATCGAAACCGAAACCAACGGTATCGACTACGCCTAAAATGGCCGACCCGAAAACGAAACTGAAACTTAAGGACTCGAGCATCCCCAAAATGGCGGCCGGCCAACAGAAAGCTACTGCACCCGCCGCCGCATCGGCTCCGTCGACCTCCGGTCCACAGAAGTCGAAGAAGTCGGTCGATTCCACAGGGTCAAAATCGGCGCCAGAGGAGGGATCCTCTAAGAAGGGTGGTCGGCACGGATCAACCGCTGCGACACCGTCTAAGCACGCCAAGGCCAGCGGCACGGCTCCGGTTCCGACTGGGACTCCGTCCGTCGGTCGCGTAGTGGAGTCGGAGGCGACACAAGCACACGGATCGACGGCTGGCACATCTGCGCATCGATCCAAGGACTCTGGGTCGGCGGCAACTGCATCGGCGTCCAAGACTCCGAAAGGCCACCATGACGTCGGATCCGAGGGGAAGGTCAAGACATCCTCGTCGGCGCCAAAAGCCACTGTAAGTGAAGTGTCCCCCATCGCCGCTTCGCTGCAGAGAATCAGGGACAAGGCCGCTGCTACGTCGGCTCCGTTACCGTCGCCTCAGACGCCGAAGGACACTCCGGCAAAGCCTAAGAGTAAGCTTCTCTTCCTTCTGCCGCCGAAAGAGGCTCCGAAGGCCTTTTCGACGAAATCGACGCCAAAGAAGTCGGATTCTTCTACGGCGGGGGTACCTTCAGGTCGAGAACTCGAATCAGAGGACGATTCTGAGCATTTCATCGACGCCAACACTGGCAAATTAACCCTATATAAAAGGAGGATTACTTCTGAGCCTCTGGACTCCTATGTCATCCCACTAAAGAAAAAAAGGGTTCCTCAGGACGCTTCTGACCTCATAGAACCTATCCAGCCTCCTCCAAGAAGAAGCCCTACTCCCTCACCAGAACACTCTGAGGGTGAGGATATGATGAGGAGGACCAATACACCTTCCCCATCAATGAACCAGATGCACATCCAGATGCATATGATGACATTGGTGACCAAGGCACCCAAAGTGTGGGGCAAGACCCACAGCCTTTCAGTGCACGTGCATCCCCAACAGAGGATTCTGCAGGTTTTCATGCACTCATTGAGAGGGCAGCTGCTAATCATGATGTGGACATGCATGCTGACCCAGTAGAAGAGGACTTTATCTTTGACACTTTTTCAGTCTCTGAAAGAACTGTGAAAAAGCTGCCTATGCTCAAGGGAGTCCTCAAGCATGCAGCTGACATCTTTAAAGAACCTACCAGAGCGAGAGTGGTCAATCCACGTATCGAGAAAAAGTACAGACCAGCACCTGCAGACCCTGCATACATTCGGGGACAGTTGCCACTAGACTCTCTTGTGGTCGCAAATGCCAGGAAACGGGCCAACTCCCTGACAACGGGCGAAGCTCCTCCCCCAGACAAGGAGTTAAAGTGCTAGAGGCAGGGGGCAAAAGAGTGGCGGCACAAGCTGCAAACTTTTGGCGTATTGCAAATACACAAGCACTCTTAGCACGTTACGCTAAGGGCGCATTACGACACCCTAGAGCAGATTGTACAACACCTGCCTCCAAAGTTTCAAGAAGGCACCAAACTGCTTATTGAGGAAGGGAAACTGATCTCCAACGCAGCCATCAAGTGTGCACTTGACGCCGCAGACACAGCAGCTAGGGCGATCAACACTAGCGTCATGCTGAGACGACAAGCTTGGCTCCGCATATCAGGGTTTAAACCTGATATTCAGACAACCATACTTAATCAGCCAGTCAATCCTGATAGACTGTTTGGTCCAGATGTTGACACCACCCTCGAAAAGATAAAGAAGGACACGGAAACTGCTAAATCTATGGCGGCCCTACAATCACAACAGTTTCGTGGCAATAATTTTCGTCGCTCAGGTGCACGTGGAGTCACCAGAGGACAAATGGGTCAACAATCGCAATTCTCAAGAGGTGGAGCACAATCCTCGTTCACAAAACAGAACAAGGGAGGTTATAGAAATAACAGCAACAGAGGTCGCGGCAGAGCAAACAACAACTCCCGCTCCTCTACCCCAAGCAAACAGTGACTCTCTGTCACTGCCCCCCGACCACTTAACACCTGTCGGGGGGAGACTGCAGCAGTTCCTGCCCGTCTGGAGAAACATCACCACAGACAGGTGGGTGCTACAACTTGTCCAGTACGGTTATTGTCTAGAGTTAAAGTCCACTCCACCCAACATTCCACCAAGGCAACGGCCTATGTCCGCAGAGCATTTGCACTTATTGCAGCAGGAAGTAGTGGCGATGCTGCAAAAAGGCGCAATCGAGCTCGTGCCGGTGGAGGAGGAGGGCACAGGGGTATATTCCCTGTACTTCCTTATTCCAAAGAAGGACGGATCTCTCAGACCCATTCTAGATCTACGTCCCCTCAACCTGTACATACTATCAGAACATTTCCATATGCTTACACTGCAACAGATTCTTCCCTTGTTAAACCAAGAGGACTTCTTAGCAACCTTAGATCTCAAGGATGCTTTTTTCCACATTCCACTGCACCCGTCCCACAGGAAATACCTCAGGTTCACTATTCAAGGCAAGCATTACCAGTTCAAGGTCCTACCCTTCGGAGTCACCACAGCCCCAAGGGTGTTTACCAAGTGTCTGGCGACAGTAGCAGCGCACCTCAGGAGGCAGAACATCCATGTCTACCCCTACCTGGACGACTGGCTCGTTCAAGCCAAGTCGGAACGACAGTGCGCCGCGGACATGTCGACCACCATTCACCTCCTTCACAATCTAGGTTTCTCGTTGAACTACCCAAAGTCGCATCTTCAGCCGGCACATGTCCGGCAGTTTCTAGGTGCGACAATCAATACCCTGACGGCCATGGCTCAACCAAACCAAGTCAGGATAGACAGCATGCAGTCTCTAATCCAGAAGTTCAGACCACAACACTCACTTCCAGCGAGAGTGTTCATGCAGTTGATAGGCATGATGGCCTCCTGCATCTTCATAGTCCCTCACGCACGGTTACATATGCGCCCGCTCCAGGAGTGCTTAGCAAATCAGTGGACACAGGCTCAGGGACAATTGACAGACCTAGTGTTGGTTACCAGTCGGGCATACGACTCTCTGCATTGGTGGACTCCACACAACCTTTGCAAGGGCCGACTGTTCCAGGAGCCAGTGCCACAGATTATCCTGACAACGGACGCATCTCTCCAGGGATGGGGAGCTCATCTGCTCACTTACACAGTGCAGGGACTATGGACGACGCAACAACAGAGGATGCACATCAATTATCTGGAACTGATGGCAATCTTCATGGCGATCAAGTCCTTCATTGTACATCTGTGCAACAAGGTAGTGTTAGTCCGGACGGACAACATGACCGCGATGTACTACATTCAAAAGCAGGGAGGCACCCACTCGCCACAGCTGTCTCATCTGGCTCAGAGCATGTGGAAGTGGGCCATTCAGAGGAACATATTTCTCATGGCGGAACACCTCCCGGGAAAGGACA